>NC_141164.1:52899557-52994557 GCF_053477565.2 Lygodium microphyllum
AACTCAAGTTAACGATGGGTAATTTTTTTGGGCTAAGCACCACCTTGTCACCACACCATTGTAATAGCACATGCCCATATATACTAGAAGTGGTTTTAGTGAAGCTGATTTCATTACCTTCACATTGCTAGTACTTGTGTAAGAGCCATTTTCCTTTTCTCTTCATGGGTGGACTTTTTTTCACTATACAATGGTTTAGAAGGTGTGGCACTGACCATTGTCTCTTATAACAATAGAAACTTGGATAGCCGTTATTCATCTTGATCACTTTACATTTTTTGAGCTCATACTTATAGCCCCAAGCCAAGCCATTGATAAAAATACCATACAAAGTATAATAATCACACTTGGCTTTGGCCACCAGTTTGAACATTTGAACGTAATTGGCAAATGGTTGATTAGTCGTGCTATTCTTAACAAGCTTAGCAATGATCTCAAATTTATGCTCCCTTCCCTTTCATTCCACATAACTTTTTTTTGTTGAAAACTCTAATTTGAGTGCTTCCTCAAAACATGCCAAGTGCTACATATCATTCCAAATTGTACCACTAATTCAAAGCTCTTTCTTTAATTAGTCCATGTGTTATTTGAATACTTTTTGCATCAATAAAATGATGGAAAGAAAAGTGCATGTTCCACCTGCTAAGCCAAGCCTTCTCAGACTTTTTGGGTTCTCCCTCGCTGAGGGAATTTGCTGCTCCTTAGCCCTCAGACTCTCTTAGGTTTCTCTCTCTCTCATTGAGCTACCTTAGACTTTTCTTGTTCTAATTGTATTCTTAGCTCTACGACTTGGGCTTGCACTTCCTCTTGCTTCTTCATCAACTCTTCTACTTTCTTTTTCTTTGATTCCACAGTTGCATCTTTTTCCGTGAGTTGAGTGTGAAGGTCTTGAATCTAACAATTTGCTTGGACTATAAATTTTGTCTAGGCCTCCTAGGTATTTCCTAGTCTTTCCGAAAGTTCTTGTTTTCCTCTTAGTGCTTCCATCCCGTCTCTTTGAATCTCTTCACACACCGCTTCTAAGACGTCTAAGTCCCCTCCTGTGCTAAGGCGCGGATTTGATAGATCAGTAGGTCTCGCCAGTCATCACGAGTTCATCGCTGCCCAGTAACATCGCAGGCTGTTCGTAATCAACGGCTGAAAGCTGCTCAATAAGCACTAAGTAATCACTCTCCTCATCTTTTTTTAAAAATCTAAAGGCTAAAGGCCTTCTCTCATAAGGCCATTCACATTGCCTTGTAAACCAGTTTAGACCAAACCATGTTTACGCTGGTGTCGCCCCAAGTGGTATATCTTGCATATCCTCAAACCGGTTCTCCCAAAGCCCTGTTCACACCAGCATCATCCACATTTGAATCCTCTCTTCTTTTAAAGGCAGTTCATATACTTAAGAACCTGAAAATTCGCTTGTATGCTTCATTGATCAATGACTTCTCTTCTATAATGGCTCCCTTATCTCTATATGTTCTCAAAATTAACACTCCTCCACCTCTATATAAATCTCCAAAATCAGCACTCTCTTTCTCTCTTATACCCCCCCCCCCCCCCCCCCCAAGTAGGGTTTCTTCTCTCTCATAAACTCATCAATGTAGCCATTGGTCACAAACTACTTGGCACACACTTACTAAGTGGTACTTTTTGACCTTAACTTCTTTTCACTCCTATCCTTATGTAGATTTTTTGAAACCCCCGTCCATGCATGGCACTTCCTTTATTTTTTTGTGTTTTCCTAAAGTTTGTCATAATCTTTCTAGTTGGTAATGTATGTGAAAAAAGCTATAGCTTTATCTAAAGCTAAGTGTCATCTATTCTTGTATGTGGTTATGTTAGTCCTTGCTTCATGTTGGTTATCTCCACATCAGCATGCTCTATCTCATCTTGGATCTTGGCCTAAAGGCTATCATACAACATCTTTCTCACGACCTGATCCTGCACTATTGATGATACTTCTAGTCACCATGCTACCTATCACCTAGGCATTCATGTAGGCCAAGGCCCACTGTGCATGGTCAACATGCCCTCTTCCATGTCATCATGGGACTCGTCAACTCCTCCAAAGGCTCCATTAATAGGTTGCACCTCATATTCACCCAACCCTTGGAAGCACCCAATCCATGTAGGCAAAAAACTCCATGTAACCCATCATACTCCTAGCACGATGCCCATGTTCATATGCAATTGTATATGAGTCCTTATTTTAATCCACCCTTTCCAACATAATTCCCATGTATACAAAGCAGCTCATTGCTGTTATGGAAACAACAATACATTATCCCATAAATTCCCACCCTTTATGTCCATCAAGGCTAAAGAGTAACATGCCATTCCCTTCCCATATCCACTCATTTCCTTCAAGGAGCTCATAACACTTGTGATGGTCACATCCTAGAAAGCTCCAACTCAATCCAAATGGATATCTTTGCAAAGAAGAACTTCATGCTATGGAATCCTTGAGGATGATAATACATCTCCTCTTGAGCTTGAGATACTAACCAAAAAATCATGGTCAAAATTTACTAACCATCCTATTCTTCTTACCTTTTGGCTTTTGCATGTGTCTTCCCTTCATTCCTAGGTGAGTTTTGAGCTTCCAACAAAGGCCTCACAATAGCACCCCATGAGAGAGTGCGAGAAATATAGAGAAAGTGAGGGAAAATGAAAACTTCAAAACAAAAGGTGGCTGGATGATAGACCTCAGGACCTTTAAGGATCATTGTAACAAACTAACAACTCATTCCTAATAGCCATGTCTCACCCAATGTTAGTGGCATCCTAAGAAATGGGAGAGTACACATGCAAAACTAACTTCATGGTCCCATCATAACCCATTCTTACAAAAGAGGTATTGTTCATGCACCTTTTCATGTGTTGACTACCCATGCCCCTCTCTCTCTCTCTCTCTCTCTCTCTCTCTCTCTCTCTCTCTCTCTCTCTCTCTCTCTCTCTCTCTCTCTCTCTCTCTCTCTCTCTCTCTCTCTCTCCCCCATTCCCTTATAAGTCTTAAGTTTTTATCCCCCGTCATTTCAAGCATATACCAAGCCCCCCACCTTTTTCAAGCTTGAACTATTGTATGCAGCTCAATATGTTTTATCTTGGCATGGAACTATTGTATGCTACTCATGTTGTCGCAATGAATGACAATTGGACCATCTACTTGAACACTTAAATTATCCAATATCTTTTGCAACCATACCATCTCACATGCTGCCATAACAGCACATGTGTACTCAGCCTCTATACTAAATAAAGCAAGCATAGGTTGCTTCTTGATGCTCCAAGTAACTACCACACTCCCAAGTGAAAATATGAAGACACTTTTAGACATCCTATTTGATACGTAGCAGCCTCCTCTACATCTATATAGCCAACTACTTGTACATCCTTACTTGACTCATAAAAAAGTCCATAGTGCAAATTGGACTTTACATATCTCAATATGCATATGATTGAATCCAAATGAGGCTTTTTAAGTACCTTAATAAACTAAATCACAAGTCTAGTAGTATAACTCAAGTTTGGCGAAGTGATAGTCATGTAAATGAGACTCTTTACTATCTGCCTAAACCAAGTAGGGTCTTCTATGTCACCTCTAATATTAGCACTCAAATTTACATTCTACTCCAATGGAATTGAGATAGGCTTACATGTTGTCATATCATACTTGGAAAACATATCCAAGCTAGACTATCTTTGGGACAACCAGATATCATGAGCACACATGACCTACTAGGTGCTCCATATCCTCATAAACTACTGGGTGCTCCATGTACACCTCTTCTTTCAAGTCACCATGCTCAAAGGTATTATTTACATCCATTTGATGTAAATTGTAACCTTTGGCTACTACCAAAAAAATCACATATCCAACAATTGCCATTCTAGCAGTTGGACTAAATGTCTCCTCATAGTCTATGCCATATGTTTGAGCATAGCCTTTAGAAACCAGCCTTGCCTTATACCTCCTAACTAAACCATTGCATTATGCTTAATATTAAAGAACCACTTGCAAACAATAAATTTTTTACCCTTAGGCAATGTCACTATAGCCCACATTTTGTTGGCCTTTTACGGAACCATCTTCTTATCCATAGTTGCACCCCAATGTTCATGACCAACAACCTCCTAAAAACATGTGGGCTCTACATCCTCAATGGCCTTCATCATGTACGCCTAATGGTGAGTTGCATAACCCTCAAAAACCAAATATCATAACATGTTATTTGGCCCTGCGAGACATGCATACCACTGGATCACTCATTGGAGATTTTATCTTGTCATGTGGTTTTTGCACATCTCATGTCTTAATAGTAGGGATATCAAGTTCATAATCTAGACTCTTCAAACCACTATAATCTCTATTAAGAAATAAATAACTCAAAGATTCATCACTACCATAAAAAACAATTTTCTTCCGTTTGTTCGTATTAAGAAGATACTACTAAAGATGTAGGAATGGTTCTCAGTCTCGAAAACCAAGGAGTCATTACATATCCACTACCACGTGATATTTGTGGTTCACTAAGAGTATATGATTCATCCTTTTCTATTTGCATATGATTGATATGATCATCATCATCCAATGCATCGTCATTAGATGCATATCAACTACTCACCTCATTAAAAAATGACACTTTGCTCACTCTAAGGTCACCATTGATAGGGTTGCAATATTGAGACTCCTTCTTTGCTCAGTAGAGTATCCGATTAAGATACATATTCAAGCATTTGTATCAAGTTTCTTTCTTAACTGATTAGGCACATAAACATATGCAATACAACTAAAGACTTTCGAATGCGATACTTCAAGCTTTTTTCTTATAAAGCATTCTTCAAGAGTCATACCATGAATTACAATTATGGGAGTTCTATGCATACTATAAACAGTAGTTTGAACTACTTATACCCAATCTGACTTTTGGTATATTTTTCTTAGCCATTAAGGACTATGCCACTTTTGCAATATACCTATTTTTCTATTCAGCAACCCCATTTTGCTGCTAGGTGTACCTACAAGTAAATTGCCACTTTATGCCATGCACCCTCAATAAACCACTAAATTCATTGGAACAGTACTCTCCCCCTCAATTTGACCTCAAGCACTTAATTTTTAGACATGTTTCTATTTTTGTCTCAATCGTAGACTTAAATGTTGTGAAGTGCTCAAACAACTCACTCTTCTCTTTCATTGACTACACCCAAAGCTTTCTAGAGTGGCATAAATAAAGGTCATATAGTACTTGTTGCCATCTAATGAGGCATTCTGTGTAGGCTACATCAGTCTTAATGACATCCAATATGCTACTACGTACATTCTTTTCATGTAAAAAAGAATGCCTTTCCTACTTACCAAATTAACATGCTCACAAACTTTTTGCATTTTTATAACTTTAAAAACAGGAAAACCAGTAAAATAAACCTTTAGTTTGCATTGATTTTAGCCTTTGTACATTTGCATGGCCAATATTTTTGTGCCAAATCTCAATATTCGCAACTACACCTTTACCTTTTAAAGCAACATTAATGGCAAGAATACTAGCATCCAAAGTAAACATATGACCAACTTTGCTACCCTTTGCAACAAATCTATACTTTTCATTAAAGTCCTTAATGTAATAGCCATTTTTATTAATTATATCTACCCTGAAGCCCTCACTCAACCATTCTTCCAACAAAAATGTGGATCCATACATGCAAGACATTTAACAGGCACTTAATTTGTCCATCATCCAAAGACAAGGGAACTTTGCAATATGAGCAATAGAGTGGTATGAATCATCACCTGTCTCAACATTTCCTCAATTTTCCAAATACTACATCTCTTTGAACCATTTTTCATGGCTGCTCATATGGTTAGAAACACCTAAATTAACATACCATACATAAGCATTTTCCTACAACATCATTCATCATATGCTACATGACAAATTGATGCTCATTTGTGTGATCATTCTACCTTGATAATGATGCATACTTTTCTTGTTGCAATTACTTACTTTTGATGTCATATTTCTTGTCATAAAAGGAGGTTTCAATATGACATGTTCTACCACAATAATGATATATAATGCTAGAGTCATCAGAACTTATATTTTACCATCCATCTCTTCCTCTTGAGCTTCCCCTACCTCTAGAATTACCAAAGCCTTTTGAAATTTGCATATCATCAAAGTGGTGGATCAACCTATTTTGTTTGTTACCACCAACATGCCCCATGCCACAGCCTCTTGAAGAGGACTTGCCTTGGCCTCTTCCTAAACTAAAGTAGAAGTCTTGGACCCATTCATTGCTTCTTTCTGAAGATTCCACTTGCATATTGATCTCTTCAATGATCATGAAAGAGACCAACTCATCAAAATCAAGAAATGGCTTTCGTACATACACAGAATTGACAAAGGATCTCTAAGCCTTATCATTGTAAAGGACACCCAAAGTAGATGAGACCAAATTATCATCATTAAGCATTATATCAACGGGTGCCAAAGCATATGCAATGCTCCTTACTTTCCATATACTCAGTAATTGACACCATTCCCTTCTTCAAAGTACTTAACTCTTGCTTGAGCTGAATCTTTTTTGCCTTTGTATTTATAGAAAAAATATTTTAGTAATCCAAGCTACATATGAATTCCTTGCATTTCTTATATTTCCCAATACACTATGGTCAATGACTACACATGATTAATACATCACTTTTTTTGGCCTTTGCATTTAATTTTTTCCATGCCTTCAATTCATCTATAGTTGGGTGCTCACTTAGTTTTGGCTCCTTTTCTTCACTTGTAACAAACTCATACAAACCTTTTTTGATGGGAAAGTTCATCACACAAAAATCCATGAAGGGTAGTAGTTCTTTTTTAGCTTCTCAATGCTTGGATTTGGACATTGTTTTGAGACATCATGCTAAATCTAAGGTCCAAATAGCAAGCAATGCCTTTTGCAACCTTGAACAAGAAGTGCGTAGTAACAAACTAGGCAGCCTTTTGTACTAGCTACCCAATGATACATACAATCTCCAAATTGTATGTAGGTAAACCTTCTCTATGCTTGCTGAGAAAAACCTCAAAACGTTCGGATTTGAAATTTGTAACTGCACACTTGAGAATAATCAACATTGTTGAGAATGCAGTACACCTAGAAACAATTGTTGAGAATTGTACAAGACCAAAATGGAGCCCAAAATGGCCTCAGATTGTTACACCCTACTTTGGGTGTTCCACAACAATATCCAAAGCTAAGAATGAGAAATTGGTGGAGCTTCTTACCCATTGCTTGCTTTCTTATGTAATGTACAAATATACATTAGGTAAAGTAATTACATAAATCAAAAGGATGTTCATGACATACTCTTTGAACCTAAGATTTATCTAAGGCATTCACAAAAATTTTATGACAAATGTGAGTATGGATAAGCAATTAGTTCACAATGAGAAGTAAGAGTATGAAAGTGAGAGAAAGAGACACAATGTATAAGAATAATCTTGCTTATTGAGTTGTTTATAGGTACAACTTGGTATCCTTGCTCAAGTACAAGAAGCTTTCCCTTGGGTCTTTAAAAAGGCTTCACTCCATGATTTAGGTAACCCTAAATGGGTTGAAAGGTGAATTCACTTAATATACAATATTCCCATGCATTATATATAAATTAAAAAATACTTAGCACACTTGAAACATTTCAAAATCACTAGGTAAATAAAATTATTTAGTGCTTAGAGGCCCTATATTCTTCTTTTACCCATTTATAATTTGATCTCTCATCCAATGCAAAATACTAGCACCAATCACACACTTGGGGAGGCACTAATGCTACCCTAGTACGACCAATCCCTCTTAACACTTAAAGAATAGCAATTAATACACTTATATCATAGCCTAAATGCTTCCAAATGCATTCTACAATGTTTCTCCACACAGTCCCCATTTTTCCTTATTTTTTAATATTCAAATAAGCATTTTATACATTTTCCTTCTATTTTATGCATTTTCTCCTTATTTAAATGGATGAATGATATACTCTTCTTCACTTACAACAATAAATCAAAGTATCAATACAATACACAATAAAATGAAGCCAACAATAACACTACATATATGCTGACAATCAAACAACTATGAAGAATGAGTACTTTATAAAAAACCACTAAATTGGGAAATATGTCTTTTTGGTTTGAAAAAGAGGTTTGACCCTATGATGTTGCCTCCCAGTGGGTTGTAGGGTTAGGCCCCTATTACGAGTCTTTTGCTCCATCTTTCTTTGCTATTTGCTCATTCCACTTATATTTTATCCCTATTGTTACATAATGTGAGTGTGCTTTTTATATCCACACGTCATATTTGGGTACAAGGAATGGCAAGGGCGAGACAAACAATGGGAAAAGCTTCAAAGTTCCAAGTGGATTTTTAAAGGCTAGATGTCTACAAAGAGGAGGGTAAATCATCTCTTTTGAATATGCTAAGGGAGATCACAAAGCACAAAAGCCCTTCCACATGCTGATACCCAAAGCTCCCCTTTTGCAATTGATTAAGGATATTTACAACAAGTACCAACTCAATGACAGGTGGCACATAAGTGCATTAGCTTACATTCAAGAGTCTACAAAGGACTTCTTGATAGAATTTCTTCAAGATAGCTACATCTGTGCTACCCATTCTCACAAGGTAACCTTGGTGGACAAAGATATGCACATTGCAAAGCTCATCAAGTATAGGTTTGATAAACTTCTTGTACCAACACATACAATAGACAAGAAGGCCTATGCAAATTTGAATATTCCAAGTACAAGACGGGTCAACCAAGTGCATAGTCTAGATTGAAGATGTCACTAAGCAAGATACAAGTACAAGCAAAGGGGAAATAGGATCAAGAGAAGTAAAAAGACAAATTGAAGTGAACACACACACACACACACACACACACACACACACACACACACACACACACACACACACACACACACACACACACACACACACACACACACACACACACACATAGAGAAAGAGAGAGATATGCACAAGGAGTAAAAAAGGATGGAAAATTAAAGGATGAGAGAGGATAAAGAAATGTTTAACCAAATAGTGGAATTGGAGAAAGAAAATATCAAGAGGCTTAATAAGATTCTAGGTAAAGTGGTAGTTAATGTTGGGGTTGAGGGAAGCCCAAAGCAAGAGCTAAAAGGGAGATATCTTTATTGTACTTTGGGCACATAAGATAATCCAAATTTACTCAAATACATGCATGGGGAATTCTCGGGGGATTCACTACATGTAAACCCTCTATATCATGTGTGTTCAAGGACTATTTAAAAATACCCTTATCTGTGAATTTTTTAAAAATAAAACACACCCTTTTCTATTCAATCTGTGAATAACACCTTTACATGGCACCCTTCTCTATGAAAAAAAAAAGTATAAAAAGGTTAATTAAAAAACCCCTTCTTTTGAACCCACATGATAGACTTACATATTTATGAGTGATTCCCCCGAGGGGGAATTGTGCTCACTCATGCATGGGGGGAGATTGTACCCAATTGGTGTCTCATGAAAATTGTCTCTTCACTCTTCTTCTTTGCAAATTGTTTTCTCTTCTATTTTCTTCAATTCTTGTCTATTGTATGGTGAGAGTTTACAACACATTTTTTGCCTCCATATCCATTCTTAGGGAGTGAAAGAGAGTGAGAGATTCAGTAACCGGGAAGGACAAGATTTCTTATCCTCTTTCGCTTTTCTAAATATTCTTGGAGGAGTGGAGTGGAGCATGATGATGGTGGATCTAGAGCTTGTATGTGAGAGGAACACACTTGAATCATGTGGCAATTGACGTCTCCCTTCGGAGGCAAACTATAATGAGAAGGTGAGCATGTGAGTAGTAGTTTGAGGCATGGAATTTGAGAGAGAGAGAGAGAGAGAGAGAGAGAGAGAGAGAGAGAGAGAGAGAGAGAGAGAGAGAGAGAGAGAGAGAGAGAGGCTTGGTGGCTTAGAGCTAGAGTATATGTTGAATAAGTAAGAGGCTTGGTGGTTTAGAGCTACAGTACAAGCTTGGTGGCTTGGAGCTAGAGTACAGGTTGAACAAGTAAGAGGTAGTCTTGTCTCACACATAGAAGAAACTCTTGATAGAATATTATTCCGTCCAAAGTATCAACCGTTGGAGCCCAACACTACCTAATGAATCTCTTGTATGCTACTCAAGTTAATAAGGGAGGAAAAAACTCAAACACGTGGATTGGGTATCACCAATCATGTTGGTACTAAAGAAGAATGACAAAATTTGAGTGTGTTTCAACTACAAGAAAACCAACATTGCAACAAGGAAGGACCACTATTCATTTTCCTATACAAAGCATGGATGTGAATGTGTGGCATGTTCTATCTATGGCTTATTGGATGGATTTTCAAATTATAACGAACTCAAAGCTCATCCAAATTATCACCACAAGATGGCTCTTACTACTAGGTGGGGTATCTTTGCATATATAATCATACCATGTGGCCTAACTAATTCTCCAACCACTTTCTAAAGGTTAATATGCACAATCTTCAAGGACATTGTAAAAGAGTTTGTTGAAGTTTTTACGGATGACCTTTGTGTCCACATCACATATTAGAAGCATGTTCAATATCTCGGGTGATTCTTCCTACACTGCCAAGAATTTTGGGTATCACTTGACCTACTCAAGTGCTATTCTAGGGAAGGCATGGAGTAATTTGTGAGCATATTATCTCTAAAACTGAAATATTTATTGATATATCCAAGATCAAGGATACGTCTACTACTACATATCTACTACTACTTAACTTTGACATGACCTTAAAATGGCAATAAGCCTACAAAAAGATAAAGGAAACTCTAACTAGCGACCCATACTTCAAAGTTCAAATTTTCAAATTCCCATCCATTGTTCACATCAAAATCAACACCTTTGAATTTGCAATTATTGTGATTCTGTGTCAACCAAGAGGCCATCAACTCGAGCACCCCATTAGTTTCACTAGGTGCAAAATTGTAGATACCAAAATTAACTAAACCACAATAGAACATGAGAGGCTCACCATAGTGTACGCCATCAAGAAACTTTGTCATTGCCTCTTGGCCACCCCCTTCAACTTCTCTATATTTCATCATACATGATTGAATTTGATCAACAAACCTTGCTCCGAGGGGGGGGGGGGTCACTCATAAGTATGTAAGCATATCATGTGGGTTTAAAATAAGGGGTTCTGTAAATACCATTTTTACACTTTTTTACATACAAAAGGGTATCATATAAAGGGGTTATTCATAGAGTGAATAGAAATGGGGCGTGTTATAAGAAGCCTTGCTCTCTTGGACTACATCATCACCATTTCTTTGGTTCACTTCAATCTTGCTACCATCCACAACTAGAGTGGACTTTATGTAGTAAGAAAAGCCATTGCTAACATTTACCACTATTTTCTTGTCTTCAAAAAGAAGTTTTTAATTTCAAAACGTAGGAAATTTAGTGATTTATAAAAATTATTGCTCCATATTAGTGTTAGAACTTGAAGGGCAACCCAAAATTTTAATTCGAAGGGCAATATTAAAACCTCACTTCTTTTGTGAAGAGAGTAGAAGGGCATGCAACTATTCTATCCCTAGAGGGTGGGATTCTTCTCTCTTTCCTCCAACCATCGCTGGCCTAGCCGGCTTCTAACACTGAGCACTTATTCCACTACTTTTAGGGGAAGGACTCTTCTCAAGACATTGGGGAGGAGGAAGCTGAAGCTAAAAGGTTGTTTCTCTTTTTCCTGCCTCTCCCAAACTACGAACTCCGCATGGAAGGTGGCTAGAAGGTCTACTGGGCATGGTGAAAGAGGTGTGGATGGCTGTGCCATAGGCTTGGCCCTCATTCTCTGTTTGGCTTCTTCCACCATCTTCTTTCTTTTTTCCATCAGGGCAGTGAAAGGGAGCGATGGATTGAAGGTTGGACTCGAGAGCTATGGCGGGAGAGCAAGAGCAAGAAAATGAGAGACTAGAAATGGGAACTCCAATAGTCACAATGTGTGATCGGGCCTTCCTTTATTCAAACTGTCACTAAAAGAATAAAGAATAAAGTGACGGTGATGGGTGCCTGCCACCTGTAGTGTGCAGTGGCGGTGATTGTCAGTGTAGTAATACACGGGCGCCTAGGTAGAGGCGTCTTTACCCCCAACAACCTCCCACTTAAAGGCAAATCTGCCCCAATGAGGGAGTGAAAAGAAAAAGAAAAAAGACAGTACAATATGTACACATGTACAACAGGATGAGGAAAGACGTCATCTCATCCCATGCCATCAACCTCCTGAGGAAGGCAAAGCGCTCTGTAGAGAGGCTTTTCGTGAGCAGATCTACAGGATTCTGATCAGTCGAGATGTTGACAAGATCAACAAACTTGTCCTCAATGACCCCATGTATGAAGTGATACCTCACCTCAATGTGTTTCGTCTTCGCATGGAAGACCGGCTAACTGAATAGCACTCATAGAATCCGAATGTAGTGTAGGGATAGAATCAATACCAAGGTTAGCAACTAAACGACCCAACCAAATGGCCTCCTTGCAAGCCTCAGTGGCTGCAACATACTCGCCTCTGTAGTAGAAAAGGCCGTGCGTTTCTGCACCCTGGACATCCAAGAAACAGCACCTCCAACATAGGTGAATACATAGCTAGAAGTGGACTTTCTACTATCTGCATGTCCTGCATAATCAGAGTCAGTGTACCCCATGACTTCTATATCATGGCTGCCATAGCATATGCACATATCTGCAATGCCCTTCAAGTACCTCATAATACCCTTCACGACATCCCAATGCTTCTACCAGGTGTAGCCATATAGTGTGCCACAATACCAACTGCAAAGGCAATATCTGGACAAGTGGCTATCATGGCATACATAAGATTGCCCACTGCGGATGCATAGGGAATCTTGGCCATCTCCGCCCTCTACTCATCTGTCTGCGGACAATCAGCCTATGATACCTTCACATAAGAAGGTAATGGACAACTAATAGGCTTTATGTCCTGCATGCTGAAGGCAAAAGCGCTCAAGGACTTTATGAATGTACTCCATCTGTGACAAGTAGAGGAGTCCCTGATGCATGTCGTGTCTAATGCGCATACCAAGTATGTGAGCGGCCTGTCCTAGATCTTTCATCTCAAAGTTCTTCTTGAGCTGAGCCTTAAGAGCATCTAGCTCATCATAAGCTTTCCCTGCTTCTATCAGCATATCATCCACATAGAGTACCATAATCAATAAAGAACCATCACGGGCTTTGTTCGTGTAAAGACATGGATCCATAGCACTGTGGCTGTAGGCCTATGACTGCATAAAGCCATCAAACTTATGATACCACTCCCTAGGTGCCTATTTCAAGCCATAAATACTTTTCTTCAATTTGCACACTAGGTGCTGCCTGCCAGTTTAATCTCATCATGCAAGTCCCCATGTAAGAAAGCCGTCTTGACATCCATCTGGTATAAATCCAAGTCAAGATGAGTAACCAAAGCCAAGACTAAGTGCAGGGTGGTCATCTTAACCATAGGAGAAAAGACCTCGTCAAAGTCCACACCATGCTCCTGCTTAAAACCCTTTGCTACCAATCTAGCCTTGTATGCCGGCTTGGGGTGTCGAGGGGTACTTTTTAGCTTGTACACCCACTTGCATGGCAAAGCCTTCTTGCCCGTAGGCAAGGAAACCAAATCGCAAGTGTCATTCTTATGTAGGGAGTCTATCTCAGACTGCATAGCCCTCTCCCAAGAGTGACTGTCACCCCTGCGCATAGCCTCATCATAGGTGAAAGGCTCTCGTACTAGGGTAGCATTAGTGCCACCCAAGTGTGTGATTGGTGCTAGTATTTTGCATTGGATGAGAGATCAAATTATAAATGGGTAAAAGAAGAATATAGGGCCTCTAAGCACTAAATAATTTTATTTACCTAGTGATTTTGGAATGTTTCAAGTGTGCTAAGTATTTTTTAATTTATATATAATGCATGGGAATATTGTATATTAAGTGAATTCACCTTTCAACCCATTTAGGGTTACCTAAATCATGGAGTGAAGCCTTTTTAAAGACCCAAGGGAAAGCTTATTGTACTTGAGCAAGGATACCAAGTTGTACCTATAAACAACTCAATAAGCAAGATTATTCTTATACATTGTGTCTCTTTCTCTCACTTTCATACTCTTACTTCTCATTGTGAACTAATTGCTTATCCATACTCACATTTGTCATAAAATTTTTGTGAATGCCTTAGATAAATCTTAGGTTCAAAGAGTATGTCATGAACATCCTTTTGATTTATGTAATTACTTTACCTAATGTATATTTTTACATTACATAAGAAAGCAAGCAATGGGTAAGAAGCTCCACCAATTTCTCATTCTTAGCTTTGGATATTGTTGTGGAACACCCAAAGTAGGGTGTAACAATCTGAGGCCATTTTGGGCTCCATTTTGGTCTTGTACAATTCTCAACAATTGTTTCTAGGTGTACTGCATTCTCAACAATGTTGATTATTCTCAAGTGTGCAGTTACAAATTTCAAATCTGAACGTTTTGAGGTTTTTCTCAGCAAGCATAGAGAAGGTTTACCTACATACAATTTGGAGATTGTATGTATCATTGGGTAGCTAGTACAAAAGGCTGCCTAGTTTGTTACTACGCACTTCTTGTTCAAGGTTGCAAAAGGCATTGCTTGCTATTTGGACCTTAGATTTAGCATGATGTCTCAAAACAATGTCCAAATCCAAGCATTGAGAAGCTAAAAAAGAACTACTACCCTTCATGGAAGTTTTGTGTGATGAACTTTCCCATCAAAAAAGGTTTGTATGAGTTTGTTACAAGTGAAGAAAAGGAGCCAAAACTAAGTGAGCACCCAACTATAGATGAATTGAAGGCATGGAAAAAATTAAATGCAAAGGCCAAAAAAAGTGATGTATTAATCATGTGTAGTCATTGACCATAGTGTATTGGGAAATATCAGAAATGCAAGGAATTCATATGTAGCTTGGATTACTAAAATATTTTTTCTATAAATACAAAGGCAAAAAAATTTCAGCTCAAGCAAGAGTTAAGTACTTTGAAGAAGGGAATGGTGTCAATTACTGAGTATATGGAAAGTAAGGAGCATTGCATATGCTTTGGCACCCGTTGATATAATGCTTAATGATGATAATTTGGTCTCATCTACTTTGG
Source organism: Lygodium microphyllum (assembly GCF_053477565.2). Taxonomy (NCBI): domain Eukaryota; kingdom Viridiplantae; phylum Streptophyta; class Polypodiopsida; order Schizaeales; family Lygodiaceae; genus Lygodium; species Lygodium microphyllum. The sequence continues at coordinate 52,914,747 of NC_141164.1, forward strand.
GTGTCCTTTACAATGATAAGGCTTAGAGATCCTTTGTCAATTCTGTGTACGTACGAAAGCCATTTCTTGATTTTGATGAGTTGATCTCTTTCATGATCATTGAAGAGATCAATATGCAAGTGGAATCTTCAGAAAGAAGCAATGAATGGGTCCAAGACTTCTACTTTAGTTTAGGAAGAGGCCAAGGCAAGTCCTCTTCAAGAGGCTGTGGCATGGGGCATGTTGGTGGTAACAAACAAAATAGGTTGATCCACCACTTTGATGATATGCAAATTTCAAAAGGCTATGGTAATTCTAGAGGTAGGGGAAGCTCAAGAGGAAGAGATGGATGGTAAAATATAAGTTCTCATGACTCTAGCATTATATATCATTATTGTGGTAGAACATGTCATATTGAAACCTCCTTTTATGACAAGAAATATGACATCAAAAGTAAGTAATTGCAACAAGAAAATTATGCATCATTATCAAGGTAAAATGATCACACAAATGAGCATCAATTTGTCATGTAGCATATGATGAATGATGTTGTAGGAAAATGCACTTCTAATTATGTATGGTATGTTAATTTAGGTGTTTCTAACCATACGAGCAGCCATGAAAAATGGTTCAAAGAGATGTAGTATTTGGAAAATTGAGGAAATAATGAGACAGGTGATGATTCATACCACTCTATTGCTCATATTGCAAAGTTTCCTTGTCTTTGGACGATGGACAAACTAAGTGTCTGTTAAATGTCTCGCATGTATGGATCCACATTTTTGTTGGAAAAATGGTTGAGTGAGGGCTTCAATGTAGATATAATTAATAAAAATGGCTATTACATTAAGGACTTTAATGAAAAGTATAGATTTGTTGCAAAGGGTTGCAAAGTTGGTCATATGTTTATTTTGGATGCTAGTATTCTTGCCATTAATGTTGCTTTAAAAGGTAAAGGTGTAGTTGCGAATATTGAGATTTGGCACAAAAATATTGGCCATGCAAATGTACAAAGGCTAAAATCAAGGCAAACTAAAGGTTTAGTTTACTGGTTTTCCTGTTTTAAAAGTTATAAAAATGCAAAAAGTTTGTGAGCATGTTAATTTGGTAAGTAGGAAAGGCATTCTTTTTTACATGAAAACAATGTAAGTAGTAGCATATTGGATGTCATTAAGACTAATGTATCCTACATAGAATGCCTCATTAGATGGCAACAAGTACTATATGACCTTGATTTATGGGACTCTAGAAAGCTTTGAATGAAAGAGAAGAGTGAGTTGTTTGAGCACTTCAGAACTTTTAAGTCTACGATTGAGACAAAAATAGAAACATGTCTAAAAATTAAGTGCTTGAGGTCAAATTGAGGGGGAGAGTACTGCTCCAATGAATTTAGTGGTTTATTGAGGGTGCATGGCATAAAGTGGCAATTTACTTGTAGGTACACCTAGCAGCAAAATGGGGTTACTGAATAGAAAAATAGGTATATTGCAAAAGTGGCATAGTCCTTGATGGTTAAGAAAAATATACCAAAAGTAAGATTGGGTATAAGTAGTTCAAACTACTATTTATATTATTGATAGAACTCCCACAATTGCAATTCATGGTATGACTCTTGAAGAATGCTTTATAAGAAAAAAGCTTGATGTATCGCATTCGAAAGTCTTTAGTTATATTGCATATGTTTATGTGCCTAATCAGTTAAGAAAGAAACTTGATCCAAATGCTTGAATATGTATCTTAATCGAATACTCTACTGAGCAAAAAAGCCCTTTTGTAAGAATGGGTTATGATGGGACCATGAAGTTAGTTTTGCATGTGTACTCTCCCATTTCTTAGGATGCCACTAACATTGGGTGAGACATGGCTATTAGGAATGAGTTGTCAGTTTTTACAATGATCCTTAAAGGTCCTGAGGTCTATCATCCAGCCACCTTTTGTTTTGAAGTTTTCATTTTCCCTCACTTTCTCTATATTTCTCACACTCTCTCATGGGGTGCTATTGTGAGGCCTTTGTTGGAAGCTCAAAACTCACCTAGGAATGAAGGGAAGACACATGCAAAAGCCAAAAGGTAAGAAGAATAGGATGGTTAGTAAATTTTGACCATGATTTTTTGGTTTAGTATCTCAAGCTCAAGAGGAGATGTATTATCATCCTCAAGGATTCCATAGCATGAAGTTCTTCTTTGCAAAGATATCCATTTGGATTGAGTTGGAGCTTTCTAGGATGTGACCATCACAAGTGTTATGAGCTCCTTGAAGGAAATGAGTGGATATGGGAAGGGAATAGCATGTTACTCTTTAGTCTTGATTGACATAAAGGGTGGGAATTTATGGGATAATGTATTGTTGTTGCCATAATAGCAACGAGTTGCTTGGTCTAAAGGGGTTATTTTGGATAGCCAAGAAGGAGAAGGAAGAACATGATGAGGTGAAGGGGAGGGGTAGATACTATACTACCTATTGCTCAAGCACACAAGACCACTCAACATCACGTACACAGTGCTAGTTCAAGAGAAGAACCAAAGTTCATGGGGCTAATATTCAAGAGATTTTGTTCGTGATCAAGAGTAAAGGGTGTGGAGTCATTGATCTCCCCTCTGGGTATTTCCTCGGTGAGTATATGTTCAAGGTTTTGTTTTTTGATCTTTGAGTTTTTGGATGGTGTCTTTTAGAATGTTCATGTCAACTGCTCATATGCAAGTTGTGGGTGGATGGTTGATTATTTGTAGATGAAGACTATGAATATGAAGGGGTAATAATGTCCTCAAAAGAGAGTGTGTCTTCTTGGGGGTTGTAAAAAGAGAGTCTTTTGTTTGGAGTTTTACATAACTAATTTTGGATTTTTTGTGAAAATTTCACAATGTTTGGAGTATTTTGGGGTTATTTTGGAGCAATAATGAACACATGATAATTGAACAAATAAAAAAAAGATACAACCTTATATGAATGATTCTTTGATTAACAATGGGATTATATGAATGATTTTTTAGGCTTGGAGGGATCAGCTTGGTGGTATGTTTCAGCAAAATTTGTTCCCGACGATGAAATAAGCATGAACGTTCTCTCTTCTCAAGCACATTATCAAGGCCCCCATTAAACACTGTTCTAATTGCAATCCAATTTTCCCCAACTTCATCTACCATGAAGCTAGCAAACTCCTTTCACACATTCTTCCATGAATAGATTGAGGAGCCAATCTTGACCCAACCCAACCCCTCTCTCAAGCTATAGAAATGGGAAAAATAAGGACCCCAAAACTCATAAGGGTTCATCTAAAGCACCCCCACAAGCTACCATGGATGAACCATAGGTTACCATGGTTGAGCCATAGGTCAGGGGGCATAGCAAAACCATAGGCCATAGGCTGCACCCATGGCCTATGGATAAGGTCCACAAGCCCCTTGCAGCATAGCTCGTGGATTGTGCCCCCACAAGCCATGGCCACAATGGCTTGGCTTGTGGGGAAGGCCCATAGGCCGCGAGCAACACTAGCTCACACCCAGGGTAGCTTGTCACCCCACCTAGAAGGGGCCAGGGGATCCCCCTTTGCGGTGCCCCCTCAGATGGGGCACACCCTGCAACCCAATTGTTTAAAACAATGTTTTGTAAATAATGTTTTTTTATAGTGTTAAAAATATTAAAATTAAAATTATTTATTTTTATAATGTTAATAATGTTAATTATTATTATTTTAATTTGTTAATACTATAATGTTAAAATTGTAATTATTTATTCTCACAACAGTTTTTTATAAATCTTTGTCTTTATATGTCAGGTTTAGGGATAAAAATCCAAAGACTTCTTGTGGGCGAGTTACATTCAAAGTAAAAAAACAAGTAATTTACTTTTAATTTTTTAAGTAAACTTTAAATTTTCTTGTTACATGGGTCCTCCAAAAAGAGACATGCTTTCAAAGTCAAGGGGGGTGCCTAAGGGGTGCCCCGCCCCCTTTGTTTTCATTAAGTAAAGGTGGGCAAGGGCCCTCTGCACCCCGCGCTAACCGTCTATGCAAACGCTAACAGTCCAGGGCGGGGAGGCCGGGGGGGGTTGCGCGGGGGGGACCCAAGCAAGCACCCCCCTTGTTCTTATTAAGTAATGGCGAGCGAGGCACCCCTTGGCCTCAACAAACCCCCCCCCCCCCCCCCCCCCCAAAATTTCGATTGAGTAGAGGCGGATGGGGGCCATTGGTGGTGGGTGGGGGCCATTCGTGTAGCAGACTTGTGATTGCGAGAGGTGCCAAGGCTGACAGTCTCTACCCCTTGATTGTATCAGCTTCTTCCCTTGATCATGTTTTGTCTATGGGTTCTATCCCACATGTATCTCTTTGGCATGCCCGTTTGGGCCATATGTCTTTGAAGGGAATGAAAATGCTTTCTGGTTTGCAGTACTTACCGCCCCTTGATTATGCATGTTTTGATTCATGTGAGCATTGTCTTTATGGCAGGCAGACTAGGTCTACGTATACGAAGTTTGGTAGGCCATGCATGAGTGAGCCCTTGGCATTGGTACATTTGGATGTCTGTGGGCCCATGCATTCTCAGTCTATGGGTGGTGCAAAGTATTTTGTTACGTTCATAGATGATTTTTCATGGAAAGTTTGGGCTTATCCCATTAAGCTGAAATCCAATGTCTTGGCTGTGTTTCAGAGATAGCTTGCATTGGTTGAGAACCAGTCTGGGTATAAGCTAAAATGCCTAAGGACAGATAATGGGGGTGAGTATGTCTCACATGCTTTTGAGCAGTTATGTGATGAGAGGGCTATTAAGCGTCAGTTGACCGCCCCCTACACCCCCCCCAAAATGGTTTGGCTTAGCAGATGAATAGAACCATCCAGGAGCGTGTACGCAGTATGCTTAGCCATGCAGGCCTACCACAGAGCTTTTGGGTTGAGGCAGTTAGTACAGCTGTGCATGTCATAAACAGATCACCCTCTAGTGGTTTGGATTTCCAAGTTGCAGAGGAGGTATGTACTAGAAAACCTCCCTCTTATGCGCATCTCCGTGTCTTTGGATGTGAGGCATTTTGCTATGTGCTTAGGGACAAGAGAAGTAAGCTGGATCCCAAGAGTGTCAAATGCATTTTCCCTGGTTATGGGGATGCAGGCGAGATAGGTTATCGTCTCTAGGATCCGCAAGCATGGAAAGTCATCCGCAGTCATGATGTAGTCTTCCATGAAGACAAAATGCATAGGCAGCCTGAGAGAGTTGTTGAGATCCGCAGGGTCATATTTGAGGAGGAGCCTAGAGCTCCCGCACAGCCAGTTGGACAGCCTACAGCTGCAGCAGATGCTCATGGTTAGGGTGTTGGACAGGCAGTTCGGCAGGGCAGCAGAGCCTACCGTGAGATGGTCTACTGGAAACAGACGTCCACCTAATAGATTTCAGCCCTCGATGCATTGTGTCTTGGTTACAACACTTAAAGAATAGCAATTAATACACTTATATCATAGCCTAAATGCTTCCAAATGCATTCTACAATGTTTCTCCACACAGTCCCCATTTTTCCTTATTTTTTAATATTCAAATAAGCATTTTATACATTTTCCTTCTATTTTATGCATTTTCTCCTTATTTAAATGGATGAATGATATACTCTTCTTCACTTACAACAATAAATCAAAGTATCAATACAATACACAATAAAATGAAGCCAACAATAACACTACATATATGCTGACAATCAAACAACTATGAAGAATGAGTACTTTATAAAAAACCACTAAATTGGGAAATATGTCTTTTTGGTTTGAAAAAGAGGTTTGACCCTATGATGTTGCCTCCCAGTGGGTTGTAGGGTTAGGCCCCTATTACGAGTCTTTTGCTCCATCTTTCTTTGCTATTTGCTCATTCCACTTATATTTTATCCCTATTGTTGCATAATGTGAGTGTGCTTTTTATATCCACACGTCATATTTGGGTACAAGGAATGGCAAGGGCGAGACAAACAATGGGAAAAACTTCAAAGTTCCAAGTGGATTTTTAAAGGCTAGATGTCTACAAAGAGGAGGGTAAATCATCTCTTTTGAATATGCTAAGGGAGATCACAAAGCACAAAAGCCCTTCCACATGCTGATACCCAAAGCTCCCCTTTTGCAATTGATTAAGGATATTTACAACAAGTACCAACTCAATGACAGGTGGCACATAAGTGCATTAGCTTACATTCAAGAGTCTACAAAGGACTTCTTGATAGAATTTCTTCAAGATAGCTACATCTGTGCTACCCATTCTCACAAGGTAACCTTGGTGGACAAAGATATGCACATTGCAAAGCTCATCAAGTATAGGTTTGATAAACTTCTTGTACCAACACATACAATAGACAAGAAGGCCTATGCAAATTTGAATATTCCAAGTACAAGACGGGTCAACCAAGTGCATAGTCTAGATTGAAGATGTCACTAAGCAAGATACAAGTACAAGCAAAGGGGAAATAGGATCAAGAGAAGTAAAAAGACAAATTGAAGTGAACACACACACACACACACACACACACACACACACACACACACACACACACACACACACACACACACACACACACACACACACACACACACACACACACACACACACACACACACACACACACACACACACACACACACACACACACACACACACACACACACACACACACACACACACACACACACACACACACACACACACACACACACACACACATAGAGAAAGAGAGAGATGCACAAGGAGTAAAAAAGGATGGAAAATGAAAGGATGAGAGAGGATAAAGAAATGTTTAACCAAATAGTGGAATTGGAGAAAGAAAATATCAAGAGGCTTAATAAGATTCTAGGTAAAGTGGTAGTTAATGTTGGGGTTGAGGGAAGCCCACAATACTTGACTATATTACTAGAGGTCACCATTTTTCTCCAGAGAATGGAAAAGGAGTTCGATGGTACAACAATTTTGATCCTCCTAGGATATGGAATATATTTCATTTAGTTAGAATATTAAAATCTACACCTTCTTCTATGAGAGCATTTGTGACATGCTCTCTTTTGGCAATGAGTTTGACCTTAAGATATGCCGATGGTATTAGCTCTTGATCTCCAAGGTCAATGTTTTTGGCATTGATCTTATATGTGTGAGGCCTTGCTTGCAAACCCAATTGAGGTATGAAGAGGAAAGCAAGAGCTAAAAGGGAGATATCTTTATTGTACTTTGGGCACATAAGATAATCCAAATTTACTCAAATACATGCATGGGGAATTCTCGGGGGATTCACTACATGTAAACCCTCTATATCATGTGTGTTCAAGGACTATTTAAAAATACCCTTATCTGTGAATTTTTTAAAAATAAAACACACCCTTTTCTATTCAATCTATGAATAACACCTTTACATGGCACCCTTCTGTATGAAAAAAAAAAAGTATAAAAAGGTTAATTAAAAAACCCCTTCTTTTGAACCCACATGATAGACTTACATATTTATGAGTGATTCCCCCGAGGGGGAATTGTGCTCACTCATGCATGGGGGGAGATTGTACCCAATTGGTGTCTCATGAAAATTGTCTCTTCACTCTTCTTCTTTGCAAATTGTTTTCTCTTCTATTTTCTTCAATTCTTGTCTATTGTATGGTGAGAGTTTACAACACATTTTTGCCTCCATATCCATTCTTAGGGAGTGAAAGAGAGTGTGAGATTCAGTAACCGGGAAGGACAAGACTTCTTATCCTCTTTTGCTTTTCTAAATATTCTTGGAGGAGTGGAGTGGAGCATGATGATGATGGATCTAGAGCTTGTATGTGCGAGGAACACACTTGAATCATGTGGCAATTGACGTCTCCCTTCGGAGGCAAACTATAATGAGAAGGTGAGCATGTGAGTAGTAGTTGGAGGCATGGAATTTGAGAGAGAGAGAGAGAGAGAGAGAGAGAGAGAGAGAGAGAGAGAGAGAGAGGCTTGGTGGCTTAGAGCTAGAGTATATGTTGAATAAGTAAGAGGCTTGGTGGTTTAGAGCTAGAGTACAAGCTTGGTGGCTTGGAGCTAGAGTACAGGTTGAATAAGTAAGAGGTAGTCTTGTCTCACAAATAGAAGAAACTATTGATAGAATATTATTCCGTCCAAAGTATCAACCGTTGGAGCCCAACAGTACCTAATGAATCTCTTGTATGCTACTCAAGTTAATAAGGGAGGAAAAAACTCAAACACGTGGATTGGGTATCACCAATCATGTTGGTACTAAAGAAGAATGACAAAATTTGAGTGTGTTTCACCTACAAGAAAACGAACATTGCAACAAGGAAGGACCACTATTCATTTTCCTATACAAAGCATGGATGTGAATGTGTGGCATGTTCTATCTATGGCTTATTGGATGGATTTTCAAATTATAACGAACTCAAAGCTCATCCAAATTATCACCACAAGATGGCTCTTACTACTAGGTGGGGTATCTTTGCATATATAATCATACCATGTGGCCTAACTAATTCTCCAACCACTTTCTAAAGGTTAATATGCACAATCTTCAAGGACATTGTAAAAGAGTTTGTTGAAGTTTTTACGGATGACCTTTGTGTCCACATCACATATTAGAAGCATGTTCAATATCTCGGGTGATTCTTCCTACACTGCCAAGAATTTTGGGTATCACTTGACCTACTCAAGTGCTGTTCTAGGGAAGGCATGGAGTAATTTGTGAGCATATTATCTCTAAAATTGAAATATTTATTGATATATCCAAGATCAAGGATACGTCTACTACTACATATCTACTACTACTTGACTTTGACATGACCTTAAAATGGCAATAAGCCTACAAAAAGATAAAGGAAACTCTAACTAGCGACCCATACTTCAAAGTCCAAATTTTCAAATTCCCATCCATTGTTCACATCAAAATCAATGCCTTTGAATTTGCAATTATTGTGATTCTGTGTCAACCAAGAGACCATCAACTCGAGCACACCATTAGTTTCAGTAGGTGCAAAATTGTAGATGCCAAAATTAACTAAACCACAATAGAACATGAGAGGCTCACCATAGTGTACGCCATCAAGAAACTTTGCCATTGCCTCTTGGCTACCCCCTTCAACTTCTCTATATTTCATCATACATGATTGAATTTGATCAACAAACCTTGCTCCCGGGGGGGTCACTCATAAGTATGTAAGCATATCATGTGGGTTTAAAATAAGGGGTTTTGTAAATACCATTTTTACACTTTTTTACATACAAAAGGGTATCATATAAAGGGGTTATTCATAGAGTGAATAGAAATGGGGTGTGTTATAAGAAGCATTGCTCTCTTGGACTACACCATCACCATTTCTTTGGTTCACTTCAATCTTGCCACCATCCACAACCAGAGTGGACTTTATGTAGTAAGAAAAGCCATTGCTAACATTTATCACTATTTTCTTGTCTTCAAAAATAAGTTTTTAATTTCTAAACGTGGGAAATTTAGTGATTTATAAAAAGTATTGCTCCATATTAGTGCTAGGACTTGAAGGGCAACCCAAAATTTTAATTCGAAGGGCTGTATTAAAACCTCACTTCTTTTGTGAAGAGAGTAGAAGGGCACATAACTATTCCTAGCCCAATATATCCTTATGTTGAAGGATAAATTGATATCTACCATTCTTATGAAGAATCCATCCCCACTTGTTGAAGGGGAGTGAAACTGTCAAATTCAAGGCCCCTTCCATTTTATGCAAAAGAGTCCTTACTTTTATTTTCATACCTTCATAAATGTAAATCCATGAGGCATAAGAAATTCACAATTCCACACTATAATATTTCATATGAGAGGTGTAATAGGACGATTTTCACATGAGAGGTTAGAAAGTGTGCATCCTTATAGAAAATAAAGTGTGAAACACTTTCGTGACACAAAAGTTGACTAGAATTTTATTTAATCACACTGAACATTAGCGGAGATTTGGACTCACTTTTGGGCCTTTTATGCTCTTTGGGATTCTAGGAAATATTCCATAAGGACAAATGAGGATGAGACTATTGTTATGGAACTTTTAAGGTTACTTTTTGGTCGAGAGGCTATAACTTGAGCACATAAACTCCAAATTTATTAGAGGTTGGTGCAATAGAATCCTCTCATTGAGACATTTCCAATGATATGTTACATGATATACTTTTGAGGTATGATGGATATAGTCATCCATGGGCTCCCTTATTTTAATAGGATGATGACATGGCAATGTTGACAAGGCCCAAAAGTGAGTCCAAATCTCCCCTAATGTCTTAAACATTACAAGTTGACATTCATTCACAACATGAGAAAGTGCTAAAACTCTTGGTGCACAAGGTGTAGCCAATGTTTACGAAAAACCAAGGTTTAATGTAAAATGAATTGCAAAAATTTCAAAAATACCTTCAAATTTTACAAAAGAATGTTTAAAACTTTTAACTTTACAAAAGTTTTTAGTTATAAAAATTGCAAATACATGTAATTTGATTTGAAAATCCCTTTAAATTCTTAGTTAAAGGTTTTAGTATCTGCTACCAAAAACGCTTTTTCGTGGACACTCGATGTAGCTCACCTTGTTAGGTGTAATGGGGAATAAGAGGCTGCTAGCCCCATGGCCCCCTAGTCCCCACCACACCTAGCTAGGTATGTGCCATAGCCCTACACCTAGTTAGGTAGGCTATACCTCTCCCAAACAAGCTTATGATGTTGAACATTAGGGAAACGTGAGGGAAAGGGAACTCTTTCCCATGAGAGAAAGTTCCCAAAACTTCAACTTCTCGTAACCAGATAGCCATGAGAGAGAGAGAGAGAGATCGATGTTTGCACGTACCCTGGAAAGATGCAATCATATTGTGGTCCATCAACAAGGACATGGTTGTTGCCAAAGGTACAAAAATACATAGTAGCTAGACCTAGAATGATTGGCAGAAGCTTTATTTAAGTACAAGTGAACATGGCATGCCATCACAATAGCACCCTTGCCTTCAGGAGAGGCGGGAGGGATGTATGATGCATGCATCACCCATTTTTATGGAAGGTGTGGTGAGTCGCACCTTGGAAATATATGTATTGCTCAAGCAGTCGTTGCCTCTGTGACACGAAAACGAGTATGAACATCTGCCCCTCCCGAATCGACGTCCTTGCTAAAGACACATAGTGCTTGCACTCTACCGCTTGTAGTGAAGCTGTGGAGAAACATGCTATCAAGGGGGCTCCAGAAGCTAGGTATCGTGTTGGGGTCTCATCTTGGGTTTGGTGTTGAAAGCTATCGGTACTGTTAACTTTTGTAGCATCGGTGTAGACCCACCTATAAACACCCTCATTCAAGCTGCGCCGCCAGAACTTGCCATTGAAAGTGGACTTAAAGAAGTATGTTTGAAAATGACCCTCTCTCTCCACCGTCTCAAAGATGCAACGAGGATCAGTGGGATCATCGGCGTCAAATAAGAGATCACCCCTGGCAGTAGTGGATACCCTAAGGTACCTCTGGGTATGGGTGTTTTGGAGGGTGATGAACTTGGGGAGCTTGATGGTAGTCATCTGCACTCACAAGAAGGAGCCTATGTCAAACATAGAAAAGAGAACACCCATGATTACACTACCATTTTCTGCCTATGTCAAGAAACGAAAGAAAAGAACACATTACACTGTGCCTACCCTTTTTCTTGTGTGATATAATCCCCATTTCCAAACCAAACCCACAAGCGCACACTCTCATAATAACAACGTCATGAGTTTTGCAGGCAAGCTAGGTATGTGGATCCTCATGTGTAGAAGCTCATAATGCGTTTAATATAGATAGAGCCGCCCATATAGTGGCAAGTGCAACCAGCTGCATGGGAGAAAGTGCAACTTACCTGGACTGTATTAGTATTTTATATGAGAGCGCGATGATCGTCGAAGCCCCAAAGCCCTTCGCTGCTGCTTATATACAGCCTTAATCGCCTCACGCGAGTCTTGCCTTGCATACGTTGTCCTGTCCACTTCAATCATGTGTTGTTTATCGTTCAAGTCAATCGTGTGCATGCCGGCCGGTGAGACAGAGATTAATAGATAGAGTTTCATGTATAATGCAGGCAGCTGAATGGGAGCCTGTGCAACCTTATCTGATGTGCTTACATGGCGTACGTAATCACCTCATCGTCCTTTCCACACATTCCAGCTTTTGCTTCACAAGGCCTTGCAATATCATGAGTCATGACCTTCCGCTATCATGCTTTTGCTTGAAAAGGCCTTGCAATCAGTGTTCACCAAAACCGAGGTTTAATGTGAAAGGAATTGCAAAAATTACAAAATAACCTTTAAAATTCACAGAGAAAGTTAAAAACTTTGAAAATTATAAGATTTTTAGTTATAAAAATGGCAAATATTTGTAATTTGGTTTTAAAATCCCTCCAAAATTTTGAGCCAAAGGTTTTTATATATGCTACCAAAAATGTTTCTTGCAAATATTGCTTGCAATATCATGACCTTCTGCTACACGCTTGTCCTTTTGATCTGTACCGTCCTCTAAGATGTAAACACACTAGTTCTCTCAGCTGTAAACACACTATTATGCCTCGTGTGTCTATCTCAAAACCCAAAGAGACTTATCAGGTTTGTGCGTGCGGAGTCGATTGGGGCTCAAGTAGCTCTACTAGAACATCAGGAGAAACTACGTTCCCCTCGATGTCTTTAGCTTGCTAACATGAAGAATTGGTTGTACTCGAGAGTCTCAAGGATCTTGATTTTGTATGCAATGCTACAACACCAATCTTTTAAATAAGGATTTTAAAAAGTCCATAGTATCTCAATGAAAGCTCTTGACATTTCTTGACTGTGTAAGTACTTTCAAGAAAACAAAGTCACCCTCTTTGAAGATAATAGGTCTACAACCCTTATTAACATACATTTTCGTGTGATCTTGTGTAGTAACTCTTTGGCTAATTGTAGCATGTTGTGCATATATTCAAGGAGACTTCTTAAGAAATTCAGTCTTCTCTTTATGCAACTATATAACAACCATAGGTCTCATTAACTCTTTGGCTAATTGTAGCACGTTGTGCATATAATCAATGAGCCTTCTTAACAAATTCAGTCTTCTCTTTATGCAAGTCAACAACAACCACAGGAGACCTGGGTTAAAATTCACACATCAACATGAATGGATCACTAACTAAAGCTAGTAGCCAAATGTTTTGAACTATCATAAGAGAAATTCCAACGCACTAGGTACCTTCTCCCAATTGTACTGCCTTTTACCCACATATATGCACGAGGCATATCTTGTAACACTTAGTGTCTAACTCTTTGAAGACTTCTATCCAAACATCATTGTCAAACATCCTATCTCTATCCAAAACTATATTTGCGAGCACACCAAATAGTTTATGGAGATGTTCAATAAATAGCCTAGCTAACTAAGACTTTCTACCTCCTTCTTAGCAGGTATAGATTCGTGGCTAGTCAGTCAACCACTCCCCAAATTGAATCATTTCCTTGATTCTCTCTAGGTAGTCCTGTAATAACATCCATTGAAATACTTTCCCACTTTTTGTTGGGAACATCCAAGGGATGCAGTAACCCTATAACCTTGAGCTGCTCTCATTTATTGCCTTGACATTTCTTGCATGTTAGCATGAAATCTTTGGCATCCCTAAATAGACACTGCCAACAAAACTATCCTTTTACTAGTGCATAGGTCTTTTGAATCCCAAGAAAACCTACACTCAGGCAATTATGTCTTTTAAAACATGCCGATGAAAGTCATCAATAGGAGGTGCAAATACTCCCCTTTTAGAGAGTATGTACTCATCATCTTTGGAACAATGTTTTTATTCCCCAATAAGCTTTACCACTCTTGAATGAAATTGTGTCATATGATGGTTAAACATCCACCCCGAAGTTATACGTCTTGGTACTTATGCAACTTCCACTACGAAAACTTGGAAAAATAGCTATACTACAAACTACAAGTGTATAAATGACAACACAACTTAAGAAAGAGAGAGTGGCACTTGAACTGAGTATCATGACAATGGAGAGCTTTGATAGCACAAACATAGCAACTCCTCCATTCGATATTGGACACAACGTTCGCATTTAGGCTACCTCTTACAACATAGAAAAGAACTACAATTATGCACCTACAAATCACCATGGCCAAGTTTCACCAAGGTTTAATACCATTGTGAGAACTTTGTGCTTCAATAGCAGGGGGGATGTAGATGGTTCCATTGTGTAGAGGGAGCTTACGCTCAACTGCCAAGACCCATGGACTGCTTATTCTTTCAAGCGTTTCAAGCGAGCTCTAATGGCTATCTCTCACCTAGCCGATGTGCCTTCGAAGCTACGAGTGTAGTGAGCTTACCTTAATGCCGAAATGAGTTGCATCCTCTCTTGCACACATCGGTAGCTCCACGATCCTAGATGCCAGCTCAAGCATCCTCAAGTCTCCTCCATCGGGCTCCATCCACCATAGCCACGCGCACGAGAAAAGAGAAGAGAAGGAGAGAAGAGGAGTGAAGAGCTTCACCCTCTTGATCCCTCACTCCCACACACTCACTCCCTCACACTCTCACAGTCCCTCTCTCAAGAGCACACACACAAGCAAGGAGAAGAGAAGAAGAGAAGAAGAGAGGACTCTTGTTAGCCACACACCAAAGAATGAGCTTCCATTCACTTTTTGAACTTTATATACAAGCCCTAAAGTCCCATGGGCACCCATCCCTTTTTACATCACCGACCATTATGGCAAGGTCATTTTTCCTATTTCCCTCTTCTTGCCTCATGCCTTAAGCCTACACCTGTCTATTCTTTTACAAATGGCATAGGAGGGAACCTGGTGCTCTTTTACAATAGTTTTTAGAGTTTTCTTGAGGCGCTTTTCATTTAAAATTGCACTTTTTGCATCAGCTTAGCTTTAGGGGCCGCCTCTGCACCTTTGCTCTTTTTCTATCATTTTTATGTTCTTTGCTTCATATTTCCGCCATCTCGAGTTGAGGTTAACATTACCCCCCTTCGAGATGGGTGCCAGTTCCATGGCACTTCGAGCTGCTTGTTGGGGAAGGGTAGGCTATTGGCAAGTTATTGGTGGGGTGATGATAGGGCCACATGTGGACTTAGTTGCTTTGGAAGCTTTGGTAATGATGTTGATGGAGAAGCCAGTGTATGTCAAGTGGATGATGGGGGCCTCCAAAGTTGGTGGTTTGCAGCATCTTATTGTACCTGAAAGGAGAAAGTGCTCTACCTAAGGGGAGTGTCTACCTCACCGTGCAGTGCTTTGCGTTCATGTTGGTGGAACAGGGAGTTGGGTCTAACCACATGCAAGCCTGGGTGATGTCCCACACTTGAGGACCCCGTTCGTGCAAAGGGAGGTGCGGTGCATGTAGCTTAGGCTAACAGGTCTAACCATAGGCGAGTGTTACCTCCCTAGGTATGTCCTACCCTTGAGGTGCCCTAAGCGTGAAGTGGGGAGTCAAAAAGGGCTAGGGGGTTAGGAATGGATCCAGCTGTCCGAGGCCACCAGACATGCCCAACTTGAGGACCCCTAGGTACAGTGACTATGAGCTATGTGCTGTTATGTGTGTTGGGATGTGTCATGTGCTCCTTTCATTGTTATTTGTTGTCTGTTTTCTGTTTGGCCTTCTTTTTTTTTGCTTGCTTGGAGAATTACATGATTCAGGCAGTAGCTAATGGCTAGTTCTCATCATCAGAATGTGGTGGGGAAGGGGATTTAATGGAGTTACTAAAAAATTTCCAGCTCTGCATGTACCCCTTAAGGTTCACGTGGACATGGAGAGGAGTGGTGGAGAGGAATGGGTGGTTACAATGGGTGAATTGACTGTCACTCATATCCTCAAGAATAGCTAGGCAAAAGGAAGATAGAAGGCTGGCTCGCATCATTAGGCGGGTCATTGCGCAGCTATCTATGGCGTTAGGATCCAAAAAAGTTGGGGGAGACCACGTTCTATCGGGGTTGGATCCTACGAAAGCAAGATTTTTAGTAGCCTCAGGGAATTACATGTGGTAATGAAGGCGGGATCCGGATATGAGGAGAAGTCAACAATGAAACGAGTCATAGTATCATCTAGGCTATCTACAGTGAATGTGCGGGCTTGAGCTAATGTATTAGTACGGGGGTTATATATGATGGGGAAGTCATCGTGACCATGGATATTTGTATCAAAATCTACTCCTACCCTACAAGGATATGCCATGAAGGTGGGGTTGTTTCTCCCATAGGGGAGGGTATTACAAAAAGCCATCCAGGAGAACATATTGTCGCCACAAATGTGTTGAGATATCGAGCTCCACTCGTGATATGCCAGGGTGACTATTGTGCATTTATGTCACCGACGTGTCAGTTGCAGATGCGGTTGGTACACCACCCATGAATAATAGCTACATGATAGCTATCCTTATCTACTCTAGTTCGTGGCTCAGTTAGTATGCCACCTTAGTTAGTTGAGTTTGGTTTGAGACCCATATATAGGGTTCTTCTATTTCCTTGTACTAGAGTTCTTTTGGCTTACACAACTAAGAAGAGGAAAACTGTTTTCAGCCTCCACCTTTGTGTGTATTCCCCCATTGTGCAAGCAAGAAAGCTACAAGTGAGACTCCTTCCTTCTCTCCCACAATCTTGACATGGTATCAGAGCCTTGTTCGTGGTAAGGAGCTCAAGAAAGCAAGCCAAGCTCGCGGTCTTCTGGTAAGAGGAGCAGTGTTGCTTTCATTTTCTGTTTTGAGAGTAGATCTCTGCAGGTAGCACAGCCGGAAATTGCAAGAGTGCATCGTCTCAGGTTGAGACCCTATTTTTTTTATTTGAGGCCATTTCGGGGCCTGTTTTGGAGGCGGAAGTTTTTTGTACACACTCAGGAAAAGGCCCAGTTTTATGCTGTGCAACCACTGTTCTACATGTCGGTGAAAAGTTACTATAGAAATTGCATCGTATGCCTGTGCGCAGAGACATTGGGAGTTACAGAATCATCCTTGGTTCCTGTTTATGCAAAATCGTCACTAGGAAGTGACTGTGTGGTCAAATACCACTTTCGCCAGTTTTGCAGATTTGCCCTTGTGAGGGTGAAGTTGTGTTTTTTGCAGTGACAGAATTTTTTGCAGTGTTTTGTAATGGCGTCTGAGTCTCTTTCACAGATTGTAACTGAAAAGCTTGACAAGAACAACTTCCAGGCATGGAAGTTTAGAATGACGAATTTCCTTATGGGAAAAGGATATTGGGAATTTGTTGCAGGAAATAAAGAAGAACTAGTTCTTCCTGATGTTCCCAATCAATAGCAAATGCAAGCATTCAAAGCATGGCATGAGAGAACCAGGAAAGTTATGTACTGGCTGTCTATCAGTATTTCAGACTCTATGATTGTGCATATTCAGGATGCAAGTATGCCAAAGGAGGCATGGGATACTTTGTCAAAAATGTATAGCACAAATACGCAAGCCAGGAAAATGCAGCTCAAGCAAGAGTTGCATAATGTGCAAAGAGAAAGTATGAGCATCAATGACTACCACATGAAGGTGAAGAAGATTGCAGATGCACTTGCTTCCATTGGGTCGCCAATGGAAGATGATGATTTAGTTTCTGTGACCTTGAATGGTCTAGGAAAGGATTATGCACAGTTTCGAACATCCATTTCAGTTCGTGAAAGATTTCCTGATTTTGAGGAGTTGATTGCTCTTCTAATTTTTGAGGAGCAAAGAAATGGTGGTGCATCTTCTTCAGGAGGAACTTCAAAAGAAACTGTCTTCTACTCAAATGCTGAAAGAGGTAGAGGCAGAGGTAGAGGAGGCCGATTTGGAGGCCGTGGTAGAAATCAGAATATGTAGCAAACTCAAGAAAACCAGTCCTATGGAGGAGGACATGGTAACTCTAGAGGCAGGGGGAGCCAAAGAGGTCGTAGTGGATGGCAAAGAGGCCAAAATGCAAACAGTAATGTTGAATGCTACTATTGTGGTAAAATGGGTCATATGGCTAAAGACTGCTATAAAAAGTAGAATGACATCATGAATGGAAAACTGCAACAAGGGAATTATGCATCTTCTAATAGACAGGGTGATGACAGAAATGAGCATTTGTTTATGGTGCAGCACATGAATAATTCTGTGACAAGTACAGAAGAAAGCAACGATGTTTGGTATGTTGACTCAGGTGCATCAAACCACATGACAGGTCATGCAGAATGGATGGAGGATGTAAGGAAAATGAAAAAACCAGGATTTGTGGAGACTGGTGATGATACTGCACATCCTATTGTGCATATTGGAAAAATTTCTTTGTCTATGCAAGATGGGAAAAAGAAATACCTGTCCGATGTATTTCATGTCCCGAATATCACCAAGAATTTGGTTTCTGTTGGTCAAATGGTTGAGCAGGGCTTGCAGGTCAGATTTAATCCTCATGGATGCTTTGTTGAGGATATGAAAAATAAAGGTTGCTTGATAGCAAAAGGAAAGAAGAAGGGCAGAATGTTTACGTTGGATGCAGACATGTCTGAATTGAGTGCAGCAATGTTTGCACATGGGACCGGTGTAGTTGCAGATATTGATATCTGGCATAAACGCATTGGTCATGTTAATGTACAGCGACTTAAATCAATGCAGGCCCAAAATATTGTTGCAGGATTGCCAAAATTCAAGGTTGCAGAAATGCATAAGATATGTGAAGCCTGTCAATTTGGAAAACAGGCAAGGAAACCATTTCCTAGACATGTTCAAGAGAGTAAGAAGCCATTGGAATTAATACACTCTGATGTGTGGACTACTAAAGCTGCATCTCTTGGAGGCTGTCATTATTTTGTCACTTTTATTGATGACTATAGCAGAAAAGTTTGGGTGTATTTTATGAAAAAAAAAAGTGAAGTTTTTGGGCATTTCAAAACTCTTAAAGCTATGGTTGAAAAAGAAAAAAGCTTGCAAATAAAATGCCTAAGGTCAGATGGAGGGGGAGAGTACCTCTCAAATGAGTTTGCAAGGTTCCTATCGGAGCATGGCATAAAGCAGCAATATTCATGCAGTCATACCCCACAACAAAATGGAATTGCAGAAAGGAAAAACAGGCATATTGGAGAGGTATCTCGTGCTATGCGCAATGAAAAAGACTTGCCAGATTTTTACTGGGCTGAAGCAGTTGCTACATCAGTCTATATAATGAACAGGACTCCCACTGCAGCAATACATGGGATGACTCCAGAGGAGAGGTATACTGGTAGGAAACCACATGTTTCTCATTTGAAAATTTTTTGTTGCATTGCCTATGTACATGTGCCAGATGAGTTGAGATCCAAGTTGGATCCAAAAGCTGAGAAGTGCATCTTTATTGGTTACTCTCTGCAGCAGGCAGAAAGGGTATAGATGCTATAATCCTTCTACTCGTAAGTTTTCAGTGAGCAGAGATGTTGTTTTTGATTAGATGAGTAACTAGTATAAACCAGTAAATGTGATTGATGATGTAGATGCACAAAATGGTAATGCTGCACAGAATTCACATCAGCAGTCACAAAATATTAGTGGACCTGGAGTGTCCTCTAGCAGTGGTTCATATTCTTCGCCATGGACAGGCAGATTGAGATCAGGAGAATCTCCTCAAAACAATGCAGATAGTGGTATGCAGGTTTTACAAAAAGGAAAAGAGAAGGTAGATCAGCCCATGTTTGATGTGAATGCAGGTCACTCTTATGTGGATGGTGAATCCAGTGGCTCAGAACAGAGCATTGATGATGAGTTGGGTATTCCTTCTATTGTTACACCTGGAGTAAGGAAGAGCAGGGATGTTTTGAGAGCACCTGGGAGTGAACCTATTTTGCGCAGGTCTACGAGAGCTAGGTATCCTGTGGATAGGTTGAAATACGATGGATTTACAGCCATTCACTATGCATATATGGTCAAACTGATACAGGAACCAGAACCCACTTCTTTTGAGCAAGTCATGGGAAAAGAAAAATGGGAGAAATCCATGGATGAAGAAATGGATGCCTTGGAAGCAAATGCTACATGGGAATTGGTACCTTTGCCTAAAGGTAAGAATGCAATTGGCTGTAAGTGGGTTTATAAGGTGAAGCACAATGCAGATGGTTCTGTGAACATACAAGGCAAGATTAGTAGTCAAGGGGTATGCACAAACATATGGCATTGACTGTGAAGAAACATTCAGTCCGGTTGCAAGGATGGCAACCGTAAGAGCAGTCATTGCTATGGCTGCATCAAAGGGATGGTCTTTACATCAGATGGATGTAAAGAATGCCTTCTTGCATGGTGATTTGCAAGAAGAGGTCTATATGGAGCAGCCACCAAGTTATATGCATGCTGTTCATCCTGAGTTTGTTTGCAGGTTGAAGAAAGCCTTGTATGGCTTGAAGCAAGCACCTAGAGCATGGTCTGATAAGATAGGACGGTATCTTGTCACTATTGGTTTTCAGATTTCCAAGGCAGATTTCTCACTTTATGTGAGAAAAACAGAGAAAGGTATTATGCTACTTGTCATTTATGTTGATGATTTGATTATGACAGGTGACAGTGATGAAGATATCCTTCATGTGAAAATGCTATTGAAGCAGAAGTTTGAGATGAAGGATTTGGGAGAGCTGCGTTATTTCTTAGGCATTGAGGTGATTAGATCACCAAGTGGGATACAGCTCTTGCAGAGGCAGTATGGATTGGATATGCTGTCCAAATATGGGATGACAGGTTGTAAGCCTATTTTAGTTCCTTTGGAGCAGAATGTGAAGCTGAGCGCAGATGTAGGTGAGCTTTTGGAAGACCCTACTATGTACAAACGCATAGTAGGAAGCTTGATTTATATGATTATTACCAGGCCAGATTTGAGCTATGCTATTGGATTAGTAAGTCAGTTTATGCAGGCTCCAAGGAAACCGCATTTGGATGCAGCTAGATGTATACTCAAGTATGTGAAGTCCACATTGCAGTATGGACTATTTTATGAGACTCGGGTTCAGATACAGTTGCATGGATACACTAATGCTGATTGGCATGGTAGCATTTCTGATAGACGATCTATCAGTGGATATGTGTTCTCTTTTGGGAGTGCTGCAGTCACTTGGAGCAGCAAGAAACAGCCTACAGTTGCCTTATCCAGCACAGACGCTGAGTACACGGGTGCAGCAATGGCTGCATGTGAGGTAGCTTGGTTGCATAAGCTACTTTATGATATGCATCAGCCTACAGATGGGCCAGTTGTCATTTATTGTGACAACATGAGCAGTATACACTTGGCAAATAACCCAGTCTATCATGCTAGAACAAAGCACATTGAGGTGCATTATCACTATGTGCGAGAGAGGGTTTTACTAGGTCTTATTGATCTAGTTTATGTCAGCACAGAGGATCAGGTAGCTGACATATTCACGAAGGCATTGGGCGTAGAGAAGCTACGCAAGTTCAGAGACCTGCTTGGTGTGCAGGAATTGAGATTGAGCTCGAGGGGGAGTGTTGAGATATCGAGCTCCACTCGTGATATGCCAGGGTGACCGTTGTGCATTTATGTCACCGACATGTTAGTTGCAGATGTAGTTGGTACACCGCCTATGAATAATAGCTACATGATAGCTATCCTTATCTACTCTAGTTCGTGGCTCAGTTAGTATGCCACCTTAGTTAGTTGAGTTTGGTTTGAGACCCATATATAGGGTTATTCTATTTCCTTGTACTAGAGTTCTTTTGGCTTACACAACTAAGAAGAGGAAAACTGTTTTCACCCTCCATCTTTGTGTGTATTCCCCCATTGTGCAAGCAAGCAAGCTACAAGTGAGACTCCTTCCTTCTCTCCCACAATCTTGACAAAATGCGTCTCTGCAACAGTGGCTGGCTCTCATATCCGTACACGGACAGAGACGCTTCATAACCTTATTTTGCCAATACTCTGCATCCACGGTGCCCTGGAGGGTGGGATTCTTCTCTCTTTCCTCCAGCCATTGCTGGCCTAGCCGGCTTCTAACATTGATCACTTCTTCCACTACTTTTAGGGAAAGGACTCTTCTCAAGCCATTGGGGAGAAGGAAGTTTAAGCTAAAAGGTTGTTTCTCTTTTTCCTGCCTCTCCCAAACTACGAGCTCTGCATGGAACCTAGCTAGAAGGTCTACTGGGCATGGTGAAAGAGGTACGGACGGCTATGCCATAGACTTGGCCCTCATTCTCCGTTTGGCTTCTTCCACCATCTTCTTTGTTTTTTCCATTAGGGCAGTGAAAGGGAGCAACGAATCGAAGGTTGGACTCGAGAGCTATGGTGAGAGAGCAAGAGCAAGAAAGGGAGAGACTAGAAATGGGAACTCCAACCGTCACAATGTGTGATCGGGCCTTCCTTTATTCAAACTGTCACTAAAAGAATAAAGAATAAAGTGACCGTGACGGGCGCTCGCCACCTGCAGTGTGCAGTGGCAGTGACTGTCAGTGTAGTAATACACGTGCAGCTAGGCAAAGGCGTCTTTACCCCCAACAACCTCCCACTTAAAGGCGAATCTGCTCCAGTGAGGAGTGAAAAGAAAAAGAAAAAAGACAGTACAACATGTAACATGTATAACAGGATGAGGAAAGACGTCATCTCATCCCACGCCCATCAACCTCTTGAGAAAGGCAAAGCGCTCTATAGAAAGGCTTTTCATGAGCAGATCTACAGGATTCTGGTCAGTTGAGATCTTGACAAGATTAACAGACTTGTCCTCAATGACCCCACGTATGAAGTGATACCTCACCTCAATGGGTTTCGTCTTCGCATGGAAGACCGGCTAAGTGAATAGCACTGATAGAATCCGAATGGAGTGTAG
Source organism: Lygodium microphyllum (assembly GCF_053477565.2). Lineage (NCBI taxonomy): Eukaryota > Viridiplantae > Streptophyta > Polypodiopsida > Schizaeales > Lygodiaceae > Lygodium > Lygodium microphyllum. Next base: position 52,937,450 of record NC_141164.1, read on the forward strand.
GGATAGCACCAATACCAAGGTCAGCAACTAAACGACCCAACCAAATGGCCTCCTTGAAAGACTCAGTGGGGCTGCCGTGCATTTTTGCACCCTGGACATCCAAGAAACAGCACCTCCAGCATAGGTGAATACATAGCTAGAAGTGGACTTTCTACTATCTGCATGTCCTGCATAATCAGATTCAGTGTACCCCATGACTCCTATATCCTGGTTGCCATAGCATATGCACATATCTCCACGCAATGCCCTTCAGGTACCTCATGATACCCTTCATGGCATCCCAATGCTTCTTGTTAGGTGTAGCCTTATAGCGTGCCACAACACTAACTGCGAAGGCAATATCTGGACGAGTGGCTATCATGGCATACAGAAGACTATCTACTACGGATGCATAGGGAATCTTGTCCATCTCGGCCCTCTGCTCATCTATCTGCGGACAATCAGCCTATGATACCTTCACATAAGAAGGCAATGGACAGCCAATAGGCTTTACGTCCTGCATGCGGAAGCGCTCAAGGACTTTATGAATGTACTCCCTCTGTGACAAGTAGAGGAGTCCCTGATGCCTGTCATGTCTAATGAGCATTCCAAGTATGTGAGCGGCTTGTCCCAGATCTTTCATCTCAAAGCTCTTCTTGAGCTGAGCCTTAAGAGCATCTAGCTCATCATGAGCTTTCCCTGGTATCAGCATATCATCCACATAGAGTACCAAAATCAATAAAGAACCATCACGGGCTTTCTTTGTGTAAAGACACAGATCCATAGCACTCTGGTTGTAGCCTTGTGCCTGCATAAAGGCATCAAACTTATGATACCACTCCCTAGGTGCCTGTTTCAAGCCATAAAGACTTTTCTTCAATTTGCACACTAGGTGCTACCTGCCACGTTCTGCAAAGCCCTTAGGCTGCTCCATATAAATCTCATCATGCAAGTCCCCATGTAAGAAAGTTGTATTGACATCCATCTGGTATAAATCCAAGTCAAGCTGAGCAACCAAAGCCAAGACTAAGCATAGGGTGGTCATCTTAACCATAGGAGAAAAGACCTCGTCAAAGTCCACACGATGTTCCTGCTTAAAATCCTTTGCTACCAATCTATCCTTGTATACCGGCTTGGGGTGTCTAGGGGTAGTTTTTAGCTTGTACACCCACTTGCATGGCAAAGCCTTCATGCCCGTAGGCAAGGAAACCAAATCCCAAGTTTCATTCTTATGCAGGGAGTCTATCTCAGACTGCATAGCCCTCTCCCAGGAGTGAGTGTCACCCCTGCACATAGCCTCATCATAGGTGAAAGGCTCTCCTGCATCTGTAACCAAGACACAATGCATCGAGGGCTGAAATCTATTAGGTGGACGTCTGTCTCTAGTAGACCCCAGGCTCTACTGCCTGCCCAACTGCATGTTCAACACCCTGACCATGAGCATCTGCTGTAGCTGTAGGCTATCCAACTGGCTATGCGGTAGCTCTCGGCTCCTCTTGAAATATGACCCTGCGGATCTCAACAACTCTCTCAGGCTATCTATTCATTTTGTCTTCATGGAAGACTACATCATGACTGCGGATGACTTTCCACGCCTGCGGATCCCAGAGACGATAACCCATCTTGCGTGCATCCCCATAACTAAGGAAAATGCATTTGATACTCTTGGGATCCAACTTACTTCTCTTGTCCTTGGGCACATGGCAAAATGCCTCACATCCAAAGACATGGAGATGCGCATAAGAGGGAGGTTTTCCAGTCCATACCTCCTCTACAACCTGGAAATCCAAACCACTAGAGGGTGATTTGTTTATGACATGCATAGCTGTACTAACTGCCTAAGCCCAAAAGCTCTATGGTAGGCCTACATGGCTAAGCATACTGCGTACACGCTCCTGGATGGTTCTATTCATCTGCTCAGCCAAACCATTTTGGGGGGGGTGTAGGTGGCAGTCAACTGATGCTTAATAGCCCTCTCATCACATAACTGCTCAAAAGCACGTGAGACATACTCACCCCCATTATCTGTCCTTAGGCATTTTAGCCTATACCCAGACTGGTTGTCAACCAATGCAAGCCATTTGTGAAACACAGTAGTTATCATCCAAGAGCTACAGCCCTATTCCAATTGTACCACCCAGCCATCAAAGGCTACTGCCTGCCACCACTGATTAGTTGTCGTCAACTTCTTCTATTGATGTGCTGCATTTTACTGCCGCTAATTACAACTGAATTACCACTTGCAGAGATGATTTTACCCATAAGGAAAAATGTCTGCCTGCACACCACAAAGGCAGTCCAGTCCGATCCCTTACCTCAACTGGCAAAGTTAGCCTGCAATCATGCATATGACTGGACACCACACACACCCCCTCTCTGCATTGTGTTTATCCCTTCAGCTTCAAAAGAGACCATGTTACGCTCCCAAAACACTTCGTCACCATTTACAATAAAGCCCAACATTATTCACCCCTGCACAAGCTTTTAAAAGGGCATGTCATTTAATTATGTACCTCATGATGCATACATGTTTATAGCCACTTGCACTTGAAAGACCCCTCTGCTCCAAATCACTTAGCAGATTCCAAAAATTGCCAACTAGACCTCCATGCCCAGAACTGTAAAGAGAGAACCCTTTCATAGTACCTCTGGCCCTGCGCCTTTTAAAGAATAAAATTGTATTAATGATATACTAATCCATAACAAACACCAGTCCTAAAAATTTGACTGAAACTTCAAACTAGAAACAATGCTTTGATGTCCTGTTTTTTGCCAACATAAATTTAAAACCAATTTATCACATGCTCCTAACTCTCCATGTTTGGCAGCATATGTTACACTTCAAAAATACTGCTTAAGTACAAAGTGTCTCCACAATGTTGTGCAAATTGCCTTCTTGATTTAGGTTCACCTGGTTGACAAAAGGAGTTTCAAGGGAAGATACAAGAATCTCTTCGAGGGGGCTAAAGAGCTTGTATTTGCATGAGTTCAGTAAACATCATGTGAGAGCAATACAGCCAATTACACTTGAGCTGTTACAACAATGAATGATGGATCCTCACATCGATATTTACCATCAGGTCCAATCCCAAATCCTTTCAAATCAGCAAACACATTCTCTAGGAGCTGACTACGAGGAGGTAATGGACTTGCATCTGCAAATTCCACAGCATCTTCCACAAGTTCGTCTATCTTTTTGTGAATGCTCTGCCCTTCTATGGGTTAGTTCACTTGTCCTTGCCTCTTGGCACCTAGCAAGATCAATACTCTATCACCCTTTTTGAATTTCGTGAATTGCTTTGGTAGATCTTGCAGTTTTTTTCTACTCCTCAACTTTCAACTCCCTAGTTTGTCTCTTTCTCTCCTCCCTCAACCGTCTGTGTCCTAGGTGGACTAGTAGATCCCCCTAGGTGTGTTTGGTCTTTGGTGGTCAAGAAATTTCAAGATTGCTATCTGAACTTACCTCTAACTCAAAGTTGAACTTTCATTCAGTCACTAGGTTATTTTCTAGTAGGTATTTCTTCAGAGCTACTATAGGATCTCTTGCTGCATAGTGGGCTTTCTCCGCTGCAATAACATAAACAGTCAGCACATATGTATAGCAAACACACATCAAAGCATCAGGTAAAAAATGAACTATTGCATACAATCTAAAGGTTTCAGAAAGGCAAGCAAGATCAGAATCCATCGTTCCAATAATATCAATATATGTTAGGATAAGAACGGCAAGGAGTGCTTCATGTCAGTTTATCACAGATAAGTTAGGAAGGAGGGAAGACGAATCAGCCAATTATATCATGTATGAAAAAGAGATAGCTTATTTGATGACTAAAGCCGGCAAAATTAAAATTTTTGTGCATCTGATCTAACTCTGTATTTTTGGAATGTTAAACAAACGATGTTGTGTGAGCTAACAAGACCTTATTATGTTTACAACATTTCAAATGTGAAGGTACAAAACCATTTGGCTATGAGATATCTATGGCTTATATATTATGGGCTCTTGTTCTTATGCAAGTATCATGAGAAACAAATAGTCTTCAGCTTAGCACACATTGAGCTTGAAAAAAACGGAAATAAGATTAGACACTAGAAAACCACTTTATATTTCCTGAGCAATCGAGCCAAAGGCTCCAAGGTGCTATCGACAACTTAATGATTTTGTTGGGTGTCATGAAAGAAACTTGTTTATTTGTTGCCACTAAGGGGAGAAGCCCTTAGTAAGCGCTATACATCGATTTTATAATATGCCATAAAATGCATAATGTTTTATAAAGGAAGTCCCCGGCTGGAGGTTCCCTCCGAGTTTTCTAGAGTTCGAGCAAGCCGTATGCAACAAAAGTCATATGTGCGGTTAAGAGGTGATTTATTTTATATCAACTGAAGATATGGTTAAAAGTTTAGGGTGTCCTATTTGTTCTATGATTTATGGTTTACCACAACAACCAATATTGAAGATTCAGCAAAAATATTTATTCTAATGAAATCAGTTTGTTTGATGTTTGGTCCAACGGTATTTTATGGGGAGGGTGTTTATTGAAATTACTGCAATTTCTTTTTGGTCAGATGGTTTATGGAAAAATATTCACATCAATTTTGGTACTCAACACTTTTTTGATGTATCTCAAAGAAAGTCCTACCAGTGGTAGCCTACTGTGGGACACATAGCTTATGTATGAGGCTACATCAACTGTGAGGGCTATTTCATTGTAGAATATCCTGTTTGAGGCGTTTGATGCAATTCAGTCATTCATTCTCCCAAAGACATAGATCCAAGATCGGCTTCGCAATATGCAATCTGCCCGACCCAAAGCCCATTTGGTGGGGACTTTTTTCTACAAACAGTCTCCACAATTTGATGGTGTGGCAAACGCCTTACGAGCTCCAACTTCAAACTCTCCCATTAGTCTCTACCACATAGCATTAATGCTTCTTAAGCATAAAACTACCTTATGATACAGGAGAGGCGGTCATCTCATTCCAGCGGCCCTCATTCTGCAAGAAGCTAGCGGCGATGCAAAAAGGAGGAGGAGAAGAAGAAGAGCAAGGCCTCTTAGTATTCATCATCCTCAGATTCCAACATGGATTCTAGCCACTCAACGAAGGTCGAGGTAGCCCTGGAATCGTTCTTCTAGCCCCAGTGGTGTTGTCATCCTCAAGACTCTATAGTGCCATTAAGCACAGGTGGTGGTGGTGAGGCATGTTGGCCTCATCCATATGCAAGTGCATGGACCCTGAGCGTGGCTTTCTACATGCACCAATGCAATCTAGCAAATTCAAGTCTTGGAGTTGGTTTGCCTTTTGTTAACAATATTGTCAGCTCATGTGTGAATCTGTGCATGCTAGAGTGGGCTGAGCATTTACTATTTTTATCTAGCATTTTAGGCATTTATTGCTGGCCGATCTGATGCTATTTTTGGCATTATTTTTGGTTATATATTCTGGCTCCCTCCTCCACGGTTAGGCTCAGTCATCATTTCAACCCCTTTCTGCTGAAAAATGACCAGTTTCCAGCCACTTCTGGTTGCATTTTGGTCTCTGCTAGTACCTGCGTTTGTATTTTTTGCAATTTTTTAATCATTGTCTGCTGCATTTAATGCTCATACAGCCTGTGTTTTTGTCTCCCACCTCTGCATTTACAGCATTTAATGCACATACAACCTAGACGACGGTATTTTCAGGTTGTTCTTGCTGATTTTGATTGATTTCCTCCTGTCTAACCTGATTTTTCCATTTGCAGCAACCATTTTTGTGATCAGCTTCCTTCTACACTACGTATGAACTTTGTTTAGTACAGTCTGTGTTATGTTTTTGGCTGTACTCTCTCTCTACTTCTCTTCTTTGCTTTATCTTTACATCCTCTCCTCTCCAAACCACACCCCCTACTGCTCTACTAATGACAAACTTCATGGCCCTAATTACTTAACATGGAGTGATGTCATGAAGGCATGGTTTGTTTAGAAGCAATTATGGTACGTGGTGTTTGGAGTTATTTTGCATCCCCGCATTCCAAAGCCTATTCCAAAAGATTGGGACCGTGACAATTACGAGAAAGTGGTGCTTACTTGGGAGTCGAACGATGCCCATTCGTATTCAATGCTACTCCGATGCATTTCTAAAAGGGTTCTTCCAACTGTTACCTCCTGTAAGACCGCTTCAAAGGTGTGGGACAAGTTGCACATGTTGTACAAGGTTCCTTCCACCATGCGTGCAGTGACCCTCTATGGTCAGCTCCAACAAATCAAGTTTAAACCTAAAGACACTATTCTGTCTTTCTTGCTTTGTGTGACATAGGTACACGATCAGCTTCGGCATATGCAGTCCACTCTTCGAGAGGCACATCTTGTGGGGACTTTACTCTACAAGCTCCCTTCGGAGTTTGATGGAGTGGCCAACGCCTTGTAGGCTCAGAGCTCTTCGCAGTCGATGAGCTTTAGTCATAAGTCCTCAATGCTGCTTGAGCATGAGGCTTCTTTGAGGTTACAAGGGAGGTTTCCATCTTGACATGGTGGCCATGATGAGGCATTTGCAACTTCAGAGAGGGGAGACAGGAAGAAGTTGAAGGCACAGTGCTACCACTGTGGAAAGAAGGGATATCTATGAACGGATTGTAAGGAGTTGGTGGCTTCGTGGAAGAAGAAGGAGAAGAAGAAGCAGGATACATACTCATCCGATGAGTCATCCTCATCTTCCTCAAATTCATACTCTGCTCCTTCGACAAAGACGAAGGCCAAGGCACGAAAGGGATTATCTTCTACCGAGAAGGGGAAGGGCTTAGCAGCCCCTCCTTCTATTGCTTTCTATTGCAGGTGATGTGATCATCCCTCATGACTCTTTGGTCCCAAAGAGGGAGTGTGAGAGGGTGGTGAGGTGGGACAATAGAGCCTCATCTATACATATATACGGGTGCACAAGTTCCAGAGAGGAATGTCCCTGACGCATCGATCGAAGTCTGGTAGTTTGAAATCCTGGAGCTGGTATTGACATCCAAGTTCATGATAAGTTGTTTCTTTGACAAAGAACGGAATTGGCTCCTAGTCTGAGCTCATATGAGGGGACACTTTGGCAGTCTGGCCGAAGGCGAGGAATCCATGGTCACAAATGTTCAGAGGCATTTTTGACAGGATGGTCATGTATGCTACTACGAGACATTGTTGACAGACATAAAGAGCTGTTGTGATTCTTCTCTAGTTTCAAGTTCTGGTACAATCGACATCGACATCTAGTTCTCTTTGAGACACCTTGGTGGTGGCTTAATCACCTACTGCTTGGGTATCCATGGTTCTATTCTAGTGGTCTTTGTTCTATGGACTATGATGAGTCATCGTCATTGTATCATTGTATTGTATCAGATCACCCATGATCTAAGAGAGGTGTTAGCAATATTGTCATCTCATGTGTGAGTCTATGCATGCTAGAGTGGGCTAGGGATTTACTATTTTTATCTAGCATTTTTGAGTGTCATTATTGCTGGCCTTTTAGGCATTTAATGCTGGCCAACCTGATGCTATTTTTGGCTATATATTTTGTCTCCCTCCTCCATGGTTAGGCTCAATCATCACTTCCAGGTTCTATTGGAGAGAGGGAGCCGGTACCAATGCCCAGACAGCCAGTGAGTCGTGACTCACTGTTGTACGCGACTATCTCATGTTTGGTATATGAATTCCATTTCCCGTGCATATCTCTAAGTTCTCCTTTGCAATGTTCTTGTGTTTTCTTTTTCCTCTTTCTTTTGTCTTGTGTTCAGCGGTTTATTACAACATTCTTCTACGCTTCCATTGCTACATCCACTTCTGACACCTTTTAGGTTCATGATGGGAGGTGAGACAAAGAGCGGTCTTTGCTCCTAATCTGTTCCCACATGAGGAGACACTTTGGCGGTCTAACCAAAGGCGAGGAATACATGGTCATCTTGTGCTTTTTGTGGAGTTGGTTCATCACAAGCATCAATATTCAATGATTTCTACTCTCTATGGTTAGGGATTAGTATAATCAACATCATTTATCAGTGTCTTTTTGAGGCACCTAGGTGGTGGCTCAATCACCCACTGCTTGGGTATCCATGGTCCTATGATGAGTGTCATTGTTGTATGTACTATGATGGGTCTTTCATCATTGTATATTCTATTACTTATCACCCATGATCTTAGAGAGGGTGTTAGCATAGTACATATCATGGGTTGTATGAGTTTCTTTATCTGGGTGCATTTCTTGTTCAATGGGTGGTACACTTTCATCCTAGCCAACCAGCATGCATCGTGGCATTAATGGTTGGCTGACTTGATCATTATTTTATTTTATTTCTGGCTACTTATACGCCATCTCTTCTCCATGTCATTATCATTTTTTTTCTAGCTATTTATACGCCATCTCTTCTCCATGTCATTATCATTTGATACATGCGCACCACATCCTACTGGAGAGAGGAAGTCTAGGAGTACTTTGTTGATTGTCCACAACTCGTGCCTTTATACACTCTTGAGCTTTGGTGTGTAGATTCCATTTGAGTTCATGTGTTCTTATCATGTGTATTCTTTTGTTCAGTTCTCTGTGTTTACAGCATTTTCATTACTTTGCTTTAAGGATCTCAAGTCATCTGCTTCTTCCCTACTATAGTGTGATATTACAAGTCTCTGTCTCATTCTCTATTATGGAGTGATTGTCATTTGTTAAAAATGTTACTTACGAGTTACATAAACTACTATTATGAGATTTTTGCATCTGGATTGAGGTATGGTCTCTTGTAGAAAGCTATGGTATGTATACGATCATCAAGTTGTAAAGATAAAGTGCAATTGAACGAACTAGCCACCATGAATTTGTCTATGTTCAAGTGCAAGCATGGGCAGATATATCTATGCCTAGCTTAAACCTGGAACTTGATTTACACACAACTAAAAAGACATCTCCAATCGCATTTGCTTCGAACAAAAATCTTATGAAACAATCCATTAGGTTGTTAACTTGATGCTTTAGACATAAATTTGATTTTTCAACTGATTAAAGGTGATATTAGAGTGATCTACAAATGTCCCTTTGAGATCAAGTCAATTACGTGATTTCAAAGTCTCGATTATTTTTCAAGTGGTCTAAGGCAGTAATAGAGGCAGTATATGTGAAATTCCTCAACTTCAATTATCTGCTATCATTTTGGCTAGGAGATTTCACCTATGTCGTTTCAATTTCTCATAAATCAAATAAGAGGACAAGGTCCTCAAGCTTCAGAACATGTAGTGATATTCATAAACTAGTGTGATATCCACTCCTAGAACTATTTTAGGAGTGAATTTCTAGAACTATTTCAGGAGTGGATATCCTTTTAATCAATGGGTGCCAGAGTGCAGCAATGCATATGACCAAGACTAACAGAGAGAGTGAGTGAACACAGAGAGAAGAGAGAGAGAGAAATAGACAAAAGAACTCAAATCTGCAATATGAAGAATGTTGAATAAGGAATGCAGATATGTACACGGGCGCAGTGCGTATGTCTACGTATCTCCACCTCGATGATGTCTCCCTACTGTACACCTCGAAGTCTGATGCAATCTGCAACTGCAAGTGATGTGTGTGTGTGCTGAAGCCAGGCTATATATAGCCAAAATAAAAAGAATAAAAAATACCAGGTTAGCTGCATTAATTACAGCCGCCTGGCCAAAAACTAGTCGATTGCCTACGCAGCCTGCCCGACTGCCACATGGCACCTGCTGACATGTCACCTGCCTACGCAACCTGCTAATGTGGCATCTGACATGTCTGCTAACGTGGCACCTGACAGATCTATCAATAAATCTGTCCACTTACTCTACACACAAAACTGTTGTCGAATGGCTGCGTGGCAAGGAAATGCATATGTACATAGCCTCTCTCTAAGAAATGCCTATCCAAGGGATAACAATCTCTAACACCCCCTCTTAGATCCTGGACGAGGCATAAGGCTAAGGGATCTAGAGTGTTGTCTAAGTAAAGCTTGGGGAAGTGCCTTCGTAAACAAATCTGCTAGGTTATCCTCCGTTTTGCAGTAGACCACATCGATCGTTTCATCCAAAAGCTTTTCCCGAATGAAATGGTACTGTATCTAGTAGGACCTGTCTGTGGGCAGCCAAGCTCCTCCAATAACCTCCAAAGCCACATTGTCTCACATGTGGTAGAAGACGCCATTCGATACTCCGCCTCAGTAGAAGATAAAGCAATGGTGGGTTGCTTCTTACTACTCCAAGGGACACCAGCTGCACCCAAAGTAAAGCAATATCCTGTCGTTGACCTCCCGTGATCCACATCGCCAGCCCAATCTGAATCACTCCAACATATCAGCACAAGATCTGAACCATCTGAACCTGTTGGATACATGATCCCTAGATCAGGGGTCATCCTCAGAAACCACAAAATCCTCATAGCAGCCTACCAATGTACCTTCTTGGGTTCAGTCATGAACCCAGCCAATAAAGCTATGGCAAAACACATATCAATATGAGTATTGAGGAGCCAAATCAGGGACCCAATGAGCTGCCTGTAACGAGTAGCATCCGCCAAAGGAAAATAAGCATGGGTTGTGGCCTTCCCGTTTGAATCCATAGGAGTCCATAGGGCCTGCATCCCTCCATCTCAAACGTAGCCAAGAGCTCTTGCACATACCGATGCTATGAGATAAAGATCCCTTTATTTTCAAAAAATGCATGTATATGATACACTCGCATTCTCCTAACTCTTAATGGGACATGGAATTAGGTTTTTGTGAGGGGGGAAACCAAGGATTGGGGGAGATAAGACGTTTTGGTGGGTGTTAAGTTTGGGTGGAGATATGAAATAAGAGTGGTGATGGTGACATGGTAGTGCTTAGGGCACGGGGTCTAGTTTGGAGAGAAGGTGAATCAGAGATGTCATTTTAGGGGCCAAGGTTTACAATTCAAATATTAGGGGGTGTGTGTAAGTGTATGCATGCACACATGTACTTGTGTATGTCTCTCTTTCTTATAAGCAATAGGGTAGCATTTATTACTTTTGGTTGGGCATTAAGTTTTATGAGGGGGTTGCAAGATTAGGGCCTTTAAGTGTGAATATTAGGTAGTTTAGGGTGATTAGGGCCTTTAGGTGTGAAGATTAGGTAGTTTAGGGTCAAGTTTGGGGGGTAGCATTATGATTTTAGAACATGGGGTTAGGTTTGGAGGAAAATTAGTGTTTGAGCTAACATAGTAGCAAGACTTAGGGCTAATTACTTTCAATGGGTTAGGGTTTTTAAGGTGAAGTGTCATGTATGGGTATGCACACTCTCCCTTTTCGTAGGTCATTCATTTGTGTCCTCACGATGGTGATGTAGTCAAGGAGAAGGCTAGTGCCAAATCTTAGAATATTGAGAGAGAGAGAGAGAGAGAGAGAGAGAGAGAGAGAGAGAGAGAGAGAGAGAGAGAGAGAGAGAGAGAGAGAGAGAGAGAGAGAGAGAGAGAGAGTGTGTGTGTGTGTGTGTGTGTGTGTGTGTGTGTGTGTGTGTGTGTGTGTGTGTGTGCACGTGCGTGCATACCCATGCATATAGGTGCACAACTATTGTGGTTTGGCCCATAGGTACATCTAAGTAAATTTCATTTAGCATGTAGACACATATGAGTGCAAAAGTGTGGATTTTATGTATCTTGTGCTTATATGTGTGTGTGTGTGTGCGTAGGAGGGAGAGAACATTTACATTCCAACATATGCATGTATATCATACACTGGCATTCTCCTAACACTTAATGGGGCATAGAATCAGGGTTTTTGTGACAGGGGAAAAATTAAGGTTTGAGGGAGAAGGCATTTTGGTGGGGTTAAGTTTGAGTTGGGTGACATGCTAGTTAGTGTCTGGTGGCGACTAAGTTTGAGTGGTTATGGTAACATGCGTTAGTGTCTTGTGTACTGGGTCTAGTTTGAGAGAAGGTGAATTAGAGATGTCATTTTAGGGGCCAAGGTTTAAGACTTTAGGGGTAATGTCATTTTAGGGGCCAAGGTTTAAGACTTTAGAGATGTCATTTTAGGGGCCAAAGTTTAAGACTTTAATATTAGGGGTAATGTGTGTTGGTGTATGCATTGCATATATGCACTTACAGTGTATGTCTATCTTCCTTGTGAGTGATAGGGTAGGATTTATAGATACATCTGAGTATATTCTATTTAGCATGTAGATACATATGGATGCAAAAGTGGGATTTAAAGTAGCTTGTGTGTGTGTGACCGAGAGAGAGCAAGGGCGAGGGACCACTTGCATTCCAACAAATGCATGTATATTATCACACACTTGCATTCTCCTAACACTTAAGGGAGCATGGAATCAAGGTTTTTGTGAGGAGGGGAAACCAAGGATTAGGGGACATAAGGCATTTTGGTGGGGGTTCCATTTGGGTGGGATTGTAGAATTAGAGTGGTTATGATGACATGCTAATGCTAGTTAGTGTTTTGGGAACAAGGTCTAGTTCGGAGAGAAGGTAAATTAGGAATGTCATTTTAGGGGCCAAGGCTTAAGACTTAAATATTATGGGGTGTGTGTGTCATTGTATGCATGCGCATATACACTTGGGCATGTCTAGTATTACTTAAGATGCTTCTTTTTTTTAAAAAAAAAAATTGGGGGGGGGGGGGGGGGGGGGGGGGTGTGATTGGGATATTTGGGCTTGAATATTAGGTGGCTTAGGGTTAGGTTTGGGAGGTAGGATTAAGATGTTAGAACATGGGATTGAGCCGGCTGACCGAATCCACCAAACACCCTAACTTGAGGACCCCTAGGTGCAGTGATCTTGTCCTATGTGGTGCTAGTTGTGTCTTTATGTGAGTCTTTCTTTCCATGTCTTTTTGTGATTTGTTTTCTTGCCTTCCTTGCTTTCTTTTCTTTTCTCTTTTCTTTTCTTTTTTTAATTTTTTTAAAATTTTAAATGTAGTTAGGATGATAGCCAATTTTTAACTTTCATCGTCAGAGTGAGGTGGAGAAGGGGGCCGGATAGATTTGCTCAAAAACTGCCAGCTCTGCATGTATCCTTTGAGATTGATGCAAACATGGAGTGAAGTGGTGGAGAGGAAGGGGTGGTTACATCGAGTGAACAGACTATCGTTCATATCTTTAAGAAGAGCTAGGCAAAAAGAGGTGGAAGGCTAGCTCTCATAATTAAGCGCGTCATGGTGCAGCTATCAATGGCATTAGGATCAAAAAAGAGGGGTGGGAGGCCCCGTTCTTGTGGGTCTACTTAAGTAAGAGTTTAAGAAGCCTAAGGTAGTTACAGGTGGTTATGAAGGCTGGATCGGGGCAAGAAGAAAAGTCGGCAAGGAAGCGATCATGGAAACATCTAGGCTTTCGCAGGTGAAGGTGGGAGCTTGTTCAAAAGAGGCACAGTTAGGATTATAGATAATAGGGAAGTCATACCGTCCTTGGAGGGTGGCATCAAAATCCACTCCTACCCTACAAGGGTACACCATGAATGTAGGGTTGTTCCTCTCATAGGGTAAGGTGTTGCAAAAGGCCATCCAGGCGAGCATGCTAATGTTGCACACCCCTCTCCTCCACATGGGTTGGCATTTATAGCCTTGTACAGAATGTGACACTTCAAAGACCTTATTTTGCCAAAAATCTGCCTCTTCAGTCCCCCAGAGAGTGGGATTCTTTTCTCTCTCTTCTAGCCATTGCTGGCCTAGTCAACTTCCAATCGCAATCACTTCCTCCACTACTTTAAGTGGCATGACTCTCCTTAGGCTCCCTTTCTTGTCGCTCCCGAACTATTAATTCAGCGTGTGGAAACCTGATGGGAGATCATCTGGGCATGGTGGTAGGGGTGAAGATGGTTGCACGACTGGCCTGACTCTCATCTGTTTCCTGGTTTCTTCTACCATTTTCTTCCTTCTTTCCCTGAGTGCGGCTTGTCTTTCCACAGATGTGTCAACTAGTTGTTGCTGCTCTTGGGAATGTGGCGATGGGGGTTGTGGGATCACTTCTTCTCTAAATCTACCCATATCGAATTGGAGTTCAGCTTCATCCCTCTGTTGGTCTTCTTGCTGTGTTTTCTCTACAAAGCCTAGTGCATCGACCTCCTGGGGGGTTAGGCCGGCCCTTAGAAGGTATGTGCATTGCTCTTCTAGGCTCAAGCCAACTCCTACAGGTTGTGGTGGTAGATGCAATCCGGCTTGCAGGGCTCTATGCGCCATGCTCAACTTCTTTTTCACTACTTCCAGTGACTCTCCTTCCTCGGAGTGAGCGGCATCCAATAGGGTATTAAAAAAATCTCATTGTTGGGTGTTGAAGCCCACCTAGGCGGCCTCTGCTCTGTTTTCTGCCAGAATCTTCTCTTTCTCCACAAGAGCGAGGCGGCGTGCCAAGGTCTTCACTTTCCTTTCGTTAGGGCTTGCCCACTCTTTGGCTCTCTTTTTCATTTCTTCCATGCTTTCACCTTGCCTTAGTGCCAGGGTCATGAGTCTTTTCTCCTGGTCTTCCAATTCTCTGATCAGTCTCTCCTGCTCCTCTCTTTCAGAGTTCAACTTCTCAGTTAAAGTCTCCATCTCCCTGTGATGTTGTTCTTCCTCTCGCTTCCTTTCCTCTTCTTTGGCGGTTAACTCCTCCATAACTCATTCTATCTGATCAGTCTTTGTGGTTAGCTCCTCATGTTGCATAATCAAGATCTTGTATTCCCTTTGCATTTTGACTAATTCCTGAGTCTCATCTTCTAGTTCCTGCCTCCAGCCTTCCTCCCTATTGTCTTTAGCCTTCAGCTCCTGTTTGAGATCGAAGATCTCCTTTTGTTGCATGGCTATCTGTCGGATCTTTTCGAGCTGAAAAGTAGCTACCAACTCCTTTTCCACAGCTAACTCAGCCATAGCTATCTTCCTCTCCTCCTTAGCTTTCTCTAGTTGAGAGAGCAATTCAGTAACGTATTCATCGTAGTTAGCTCGTAGCATCATTGTCATGTGGATCCGAGTGGTTAAGGCCTCCACTTTCTGGCGTTTTGGATCTTGTCTTGATTCGGCATCTGTGGCCGGCCTCTTCTGTCTCGTGGCCATGGTTTCCATGCTCGTCCCTTGGGCCAATTCTTTATTGATAAAATATTGCATCCAGGCCGCAAAGTTTGAGACGTTGGCACTAGTGGGGATGCTTGGGGTGAGGGTGGCTTCGCTGGTCGGCACCAAGAGGGCTGGGATAGGATGGATGGGGGCTTTACCCTTGCCCTCGGTAACAGCTAGCGATATGATCTCAGGGACTTGTGTGCTAGAGCCAGGCCCCTCCTCCTTGAGCGAGCTCAAAGCTCCTAGGTCATCCACCCTGCTTTGTTGCTCTATAGACCGCCGTGTGGCTTCGGCCATGTCTTCCTCCTCCTTCCTTCTCAGTTCCTCCTCTTCCTCAGCAGCCCTTCTTTCCCTCTCTTCTTCCGCTTTCCTGGACTCTTCTTCCAATTTATATGCTTCTTCCTTTTCTTTCCTCTTCCTCTCTTCGGCCTCCTTCTTTGATACCTTCTTGGCTCTCTTGGCTTCTTCCTTCGCCTTTTCTACTTCCTGTTTCTTCTTCTTCTCCCTCTCTTCGGCCTCCTTGAGGGATTCCCTTTTTGCTCTCTCTAAGTCCTCCTTCTCCTTTTTGCGGCCTTCGTCATGCTTCTTCTTTTGTGTCGTTCTCTTCTTAGGTTTCTTAGCTTGCTTTTTGCTTGATTGTTCCTTCTGTTCTTCCCTTTCTTCATCACTTTCGGTCCTGTACTAGAAAACTCTTGGTCATGGTGAGAGGGCGACCTGTCGAGTGTTTCTCATTCTCCTTCCTCCGCATCATGTGCCTCTTTTACAGCCTCCTGGATGAGGGCAGTCAAAACACTTCCATAGCCGATGAAGGAGGCTTTGGATTAGGCTTTCTTTCTTTCAGTGCTCTTGGAGGCTGGGGAATCCCCGCCTACTGATTTGCTCCCCAAGGCTAGTGCTTTTGCTACTTAGTTTATGGTCTTACACACATAGCCATTCTAATCCACCTCATCCAAGGTGTGGGCTGCCACGTTCTCCAGCACAGGCACGTTGATCAGATGCATAAGGGAATTGTAGTGCTGGCTGGAGAAGAGCGCGTGTACTAGCTTTGCTTGCAGGCGAGTCTCAGCATCAGGGATGTCCTGGATTGCTGATGTTGTCATTGGTCAGTACCTCTTCTCTCTTCATCTTTAGCATGGCATAGATGTCTCTTTTCTGCTTCTTTCCAACCTTAGGCTCCAGCCCTAGTGCCTTCCTACCAAGGCTGGGTTTAAGGGTACATGCACCTGTTTGGTCTTCTCCCCCCTTCCCACTGTCACAGTTCCACATTCCTAATCTGGGTTGTAAGTTCTGATGAATTCCACACACTTTGTGTGGTCAGGCTCTTGTGCGAACTTTTCAAGGTACTTAGGGAGGTTGCACTGCTCTACAACCCTCTTAGTTGCTTCCTCCTTGGCCACTACTCCCTCGATGTTATGGATGGTTCGAAATTTTAGTTGGTTGTAGGCGCGGTTTTCTAGACTGATGCAATACTGCATCCTCTCCTCCTCCGTGAACGGGAGTCGGTGAGCACGGTCTTGTTGCGACATCTTTTGTTCCTGTCATGAACCATAGTTTCCATTAGTGCCTTCAAAAGAATAATTTACTGAAAAAGAAAGACTTTATGTTTGTTGAATGAAAGCATTAAGATCCAACATAGATTCTTCCCTTCAGACTTTTTGCCCTTTATTTCAAGCTCTTGCAACATTTTTCCTACCTCACCTATTTCTTATGTGTTTATGTGTTTGCTTGATTTTAATTGGTTTTGCTTTGATTCACCTTACCCCCCTCGCCCTCCAGATTGAGAACAATCCTTCCTAGGATTGAAAGTTAGGAGGTCAAGGGCATTCAGCATACCAGTCTAGGGTTTACTTGCGCATGAGCCAAGTATAGAAATTGGGATTGTAGTCTAGCTAAGCTTCATGGTCTAGATCAAAGGGTCGAATGCCTACGTGTGTGATGTAAGTCAGGACATCCGTTAGGAAATCACTGGAATCGACACGGCTAGCGATATGTAACTCTTCCATGGTTAGTATGCAATCGAGGTAAGGGTGACCTTTGATGTGCTCGGTCCATGGGTCGGCCATGAAGAGTGGTTAGCACCCTATACAAGGTTGGTGTGACGTAAGTTGGATCGTACTCCGATGTCTTGATTGCGCGGTGTTCCTCAGCATTGGTCATTATTGGGCATCCTTCAATTTCCCATTGCAATCGAAGAGTGTACCAGTGTCGTAAGAACGGGGATTCAGTATCAGCAAGTTTTGTTAATCTCGTGATTTCTTGGTCAGTGATGGTCATTATTTGGCATCCTTCAATTTCCCATTGCAATCGAAGAGTGTACCAGTGTCGTAAGAATGGGGATTCAGTATCAGCAAGTTTTGTTAATTTCGTGATTTCTTGGTCAGTGGTGCAAAAATGTTGATTAAAGCCTTGAGTGCATAATAGGTGCTAGAGTACTATAGTACAAGAGAGGTGCATCATATTGAACAAGGCCATCTAGATGGTGCAAAAATGTTGAAGGCCTTGAGTGCATAATAGATGCTATAATGCAAGGTAGTGCCCCATGTCACCCACCATCTATTGCCTTGCATGGCTACTGAATTGTGGGCCCATAGCCCATGTGGATGCCTACTCTAGTTCTCCCATTATTTTTTTGCATGTCTACCTACTCTAGCCGCCCAATCAAGTTTTTCCAATTTCTTAATTGATTCTCTTTGGGATTTGGGTGCCAAGTTTATTTCAATCACTCCCTATGTATGCACGCATATATGTATGTATATATATGAATTGAATATTAATTGAAGTCTTCCTTGAGCGAGGCTAGAATGTGAATGATATGCATTTAGAATTTTGGGCCAACACTGGATTTTTTAGAATAAAAAATCAACTAATCTGAAAATTGGATTTGACTTCACTTTTGATAAGTATATATAGCACATTTACATGACGTTCATCCCTCAAAGCAATGGACAAAGAAATAATTTAAGCACTTATAAATAATGTATGTGCTTCTTTTCCTCTACATGTACCAACATTAGGCCTCATTGGAAGGTGGGTGGAGGGGTTTGAGAAGTAGTGTTTGGGAGTGAGACTAAGAGAGAGAAAGGTAGGCATGGAATAGTGAAAATGATTGTTGTTTTGCCTTAATGTATCTATATGTAAACATGTATGAACATCCTCATGTTTCAATGGAGATATAACAATCTTTTCCTTGAAGCATTGGAAGACTTGCAACATACCTCTTTGTGTTGTGATGCAAGGTTCAACAAGCGTAGAAGAGACCATGTCACATGGAATGGAGCATATAAAAATTTAGCATGGGGAAAACAACTCTATATTCTAACATAGTATGAAGAGTTTTAAGCTTCTAATTGGGGTGCTAACACCTTTTTAAGAACTTTTTAAGAATAATGATATGATAGAATAGCAGTATTATGATTCGATGAAGAAATGAATTCCATTTTAGAAATATTTGTCTTTGCTCACAATGTGAGAAATGGAGAGACCATCACAAAAACATGTTTTGCACACACACACACTCACTCTTTGTGTGTGTGTGTGTGTGTGTGTGTGTGTGTGCGTGTGCGTGTGCGTGTGCGCGTGCACGTGCGCGTGCGCGTGCGTGCGTGTGCATGTGTGTGTGTGTGTGTGTGTGCACGCGTGTGCGCACGCCATAAGAGCAATGCTCTTACGTGCATGACAATGTACCCTTGTTATTGCTTGGGAAAACTTAAAAATTAGCGGAATGATAAAGACAAAAATAGAGTGATTTAGGGTAAATCCGACCACTTTTTGATTTGGAATGGATTATCACTCCAAAATGGTTATGTTGGTGTATTAAATGTGTCAAACTTAAATTGAGGGTCCTATGTAAATGTCATGATGCATCATTGATAGGACATCATTGGTAGGACTTTGGATTTGATTAGGACTTCTTATTGGCAAAAAAGAAAGGATTATATTTGAGTTTAAGTGGTTAAGTGTCATTAATGTCAGATTAATGGGAATGAACACCTTATATCCATCAGGTTATCACATCCTTTGGCTATCGTGTAAAGAAAATGGCAAAGTATTTCCATGGCTTTGATTATGGGACTTCCATGTATTACTTATAGTCAAGATACCATTTTCATATTTGTGGATAGATTGAAAAACATGGCCATGGTTTTATCCACGAAAAAATCAATTAAAGCTTTGGAGTTGGCTTACCAATTTGTCAAGAAATTGTTTAGACTTTATGGTCTATCTTTTGATGTTGTGAACAATTGGGACTTTACGTTCAAAGTTCATTCTTGGAATGAATTTTTTAAGAAACTAGAAGCTACTTTGAGTAGGCATTCTTTTAACATCCATGATCTAATTGGCAAACAAATCGTGTTGATTAGGTTTTAGAGGATATGTGCTTAATGCACATCTTTCGAAAACCATCCAAATGGGAGAAAAATCTACTAATGATGGAATTTTCCTATAATAGTTCTAAGCATACCTCCATTGATTATAGACTCTTTATGCTTATGTATGAGTTTCTAATCAAATTTAACATAGTTGCAAACCTTTTGGGTAAGTTGCATGTTTCTTACGAGGAGATTCCCCTAGATTCTCTAAAAAGTTTAAGAAAATGACTCCTTTTTAAAATTGGGTAAAATTTGATATATGGATCTCTAAAAAATTCATATTTATGTTTTGTAAGAGCCACTACTATAAAAAGATTTGTTTTTTAAAAAGTAATCGTTTTTAGGATTTCTTTTCCATGCATGCCAATATCTCGATATCACAAACCTTATATAGCATGAATTTATTGTTTTTCTAAAACTTAGTAATCAACTAGATATGGTACATGATAAGAATCTTGAGACTTGGGGAATTGAAGTGGTAAAACTTTGATGATTAATTGGCAAGAAATGTATTCTTATAGTTATTTGCCAAAATGTGTAATAATTACTTAACTCATATCTTTAATCAATAAAAGAAATTCCATTAACAAGCTATCATTTCACAAATATGTTATCAACATGCTTTTGCATAAGTAAACTTTCATATTATTAAACAAAACTTAACATCTACATAGTATCAAACATAATAATCATGTAAGACAAAATATAAAAACTAAAATTCTCAAATATTAGTGTGAACTAATAAATTTGTGAGTACTATTTAGAATGCTACATGATCAAAAATATATTTAGATTTTCCATAACTTTGTACATTACAATCTTTCATTAAAAAATATAGAAAATATGATATTCAAACATAAACGATTGACTATATTAGTGTAAGCTAATATATTTTGATTAGTACTTAACTGCAAATTATAATGGAACAAGAGAATCCGCTTTAAGAAAAAGGAAAGTTGTGTTCATTTACGAAGTATATGGTGATCTAATACATCAATAGCTTGTCTTATACATCAATAGCTTGTCTTATACATCCATAGCTTATTCGTCTTCAAGGTACACCTCCTTCTCTTTGGTCTTTCTCATATCATCACTACTACTATTATCCTCATATTCTTCTTCATTCTCCTCAATTACTTCAACAATGTCAATATCAACAAGCTCTGCAAGTTCTCCCAATTCATTAGATAGAGGAGGCATGGGCTCCTTAGATGCAGGCATAACCTTCTCAATGTCTAGTATGACCTTTGCACCTACTTCTTGGTCCTTATCTGGCAATTCAAGAACACCTTCAAGTGGCATCTTGATAAATGCCACTTAGAGATCATCCTTCTCCACAACAATACAATGTCTCCCTTTCTAAATAGCACACGTGATTGTTGTACCTGTTGATAATGCAAAACTTAAATATAAGTTATATTTACCATGAAGTATATATTTCTTTGTTATATTATTCAAACCTTGCTTCTTAGTACAACAATTATATACGCACTTTTCCTTGAAAATAAATCGAGCACACAGTCATCTTTTGATGAAAATAAGTCAAGCAATCTATTGATCAACCTTTGTTGTTTCTAATATGAGTTGACCATAGACTTACTACCATCCATATGTTTTAGTTATCTTGTGACAGCAAGATACTTGAAGATATTCTCTGTATTTTTTTCAGTTGCATGTGCTTCCACTCTTTTCTTTTTTACTTCATCCCAGTATCCGACAGTAATCATTTCAAAGCAACTCTTAAGTTGGAATTGAGGTGTATGGTCTAAATTAGTCTTCTCCCTACATACAAAGATGTACAGTTTTAGTGCCAAAAATATCAAACATAAAAGAATATTAGTTTTCTTTAGAAGAGAGAAAAGTAATCATACCATATGAAAGATTCTACTCCATGTAGTTTGTTTTTAAAGGTGAGTGCCACACTACTAGCTTGGTATATGCTATGGAAGATGACAAATCTAAACAATGGAGAAGTTATAATCTTCTTGAATTTTTCAATCATTTGTGAGATTTCTTTGAATGTAAAGGCTTTCTCATGATTGGTAGATCTTGGCATGTTGAACCCATATGGTATATCTGCAATCGCGAGGGTAAAGTAATGTGGGCCTACCAATTTATCTAAGTCATTCACATCACCATGAATAACTTTGTAATGTATTTCTTGTAGTGGACACTATGGATGATAGAGAGAACGCATCTCCACATCATCAGGTTCTTGTATACATTGGTTCTTTAGTAATCGGCGAGATCTCTCGCTTTGCCCTCTCCAAATGGATCAAGAATTGTGGAGGGAAATTTTGAGCCTGCAATGTCGCTTATCCTTTTCCATTTCTTTTATCTTTGGCTGCACTCAGGTTATGTCTGGGGAGTCTTAGCGGTGCTATCGGGGGTTGATTTATGTGAAGGTGTTTGTTGTTTGGGCCGATAGGCTTGTTCGACTCTCTTGGGCATATGTGTGGGTGAGCGTTTTGGATGTGAGTCCTGGAAGCGTTGTGGCTTCTAGTTCTAAGATTCTATGGGGCTTGGGGTGATCAAGTTTGAGGGCGGCATATGAGTAATGCCTTTGGCCGTGCGGGCTTTAAGGATCCATATCCAGGCGTGTGCAAGAGGGCTTTAGGGACCCATCTTGGCTTGATCATGCTTTGGTTTCTGTAGCTGCGCCTCGGCCTTCTAGGCTTAGAGTTTCTTGTGTTATGAGGACATGAGCGTCTACTCCTAGGCAGTGGTTGCGAGTGTTTAGGCCGCCATTCAAACTTAGGCTGTTGGGCCTTAGCTTTTGCTACTATGAGTGGGGGTGCTTGAGATTCAGTGGGTGGTGGCCGAGCACTACCCCCCTCCTTAGACTTGGCTGCAAGTGTTTCTACCGATGGTCTTGCAGACTTCGATGAGGTCGCGCAGCCCTTGCTGAAGGCTGTAACAATACGGACGTTGCCTATGGCGAGATGGATGTGCTGCGACTCATAATTGACATTGCAGTGAGTCTGCTTTTTGAAAGTTTGCCCTAGCAGTGAATCCGTGCATGCATCTTTAGTGTTTGGCAACACGTAAAAGATCATAGGTACAGTCTCAAACTTGATAGAAACAGCTGCCCTGCACTTGCTGAGAAGTGCATATGAGCAGCCCACATATGGGCTTAATTTAGCATTAGTGGGCTACAGCGGTGGTTTACCAAGTTGGGTCCAATGATCATAAGTTAAGACATTGAAGTCTGCTCCCTCATTGATCAAGGCATTGAAAGCGCATGTTTGCTTGGTAGTGACCGTGATATGGAGGTATGCGGGTTCTACAGTTTCCTCATCCTCATCATCAATTTCCCTAATTGTGATCACTCGTACTTTGACAGGGGGTTCTAGCATTGGGGCTCATGCAGAGGATGCGTGGGAGGGTAGTACTTCTTGATGCGACTGCCATTGAAGAAGCCTATGCCCTCCCCGTCTAGAGTCTCGAGCTCAACATTGCCAGTTCGGCTGATTACACGAACTTTGAAAGGTCCAAGACCTCTAAACTTCATTTTTTGCTTGTGTCCTTTAACTGAGTACATGAGCACTAAGTCCCCCTGTTCAAAGTCGCGCTGCTTGACATGCTTGTCAAACCAGCTCTTGCATCGTGCCTTCTCGCATATGAGCACATGAGTGGCTAGAAGGCAAGTTTTCGAGAGGCGTTCAAGTTCAACCAGGCATTGTGTCCATGCCTCCTTTCCTTCCCATCGTTCTTGAAGCACTATTCTTAGGCTAGGAATGAAGAACTCTACTAGTAGAATTGCCTCAGTTCCATAGGTCAACCTAAAGGGAGTCTGGCCGACAGCCGTTTTATAAGCTGTACGGTAAGCCCACAAGGCTGCCATCAGCTTGTTATCACAGTCGCTGCTCGAAGCAGAGACAACTTTGGTCAAGACGTTTACAAGAATTTTATTTGTGGATTCTGCCTGGCCATTTGCCTGAGGGTAGTATGGAGAGGATTTTTGATGGATAATTAGGAAGGTGGATAGAAGATGCGCTATCACTTCATTGATGAAGTGTGTGCCCTGGTCACTGACTAGTTTGATGGGGCAACCGAATCGTGAGATCACCTACTCCCATAAGAACTTGGCAGTCATTCTAGCGTCATTCTTTCTTAGGTAGTCTGTGGCCACAATGATGTATTTGGCCTACGAATACTGAGCTGCAGGACTAATGGGTCCTATGAAGTCGATCCCCCATTTCTCCAAGGGTTGTCGTGCAATGATTGGGGTCAACTCCATTTGATCCTTGCGAATCAAGACCTTTGTCTACTGACACTCATCATAATGCTTAACAAATCGTGCTGCGTCACAGAATAGTGTTGGCCACCATAGTTGAGACTACAACACCTTGCGGGCTATCGTGTCTCCACTAAAGTGCCCTCTAGCAATTCTGTTGTGCACCTCTGAGAGCACATCATGCATCTCATGCTTGCATATGCATCTACGTAACAACCCATCTTGGCCTAGCCTATATAGTTGGACTGCTATCAATTGATAGGGCTAGATTTTGAGGATAAGTCACCTAAGTCGGGCTTTTTCTATCGGTCGCTCAGGCAGTCCGTGCTCAAGCACTTGGACTATGTCATTTTGCCCAATATGGCATTAGATCAGCCTTAAATAAATCTCTCTCACTGGAAAGGTTAAACAGGTGGGCGTCTGGCAATTCATCGGCAATGCCTTGTCCAGTGGCTTCTCCCGTGGGGATGCATGACATGTAGTCAGCCATGTAGTGTTGTTTTCCCTTCCGGAAAACCATGAAGAAGTCAAATTCTAAAAGCAAAAGGAGCCATCAGGCTATGCGTCCTGTAGCACAGGGTTTATTCACTAGGTATTGCAAGGCTTGATGGTCCACAAAGAAGGTAAAAGGTGTAGCCAACAGATAGTGCCGAAACTTCTTTACGACAAATACCATGGCTAACCCCTCTCTCTCAGTCGTCAAGTAATTCATTTCAGTCTCAGTGAGTTGTTTGCTAGCAAAGCTCACTGGATAGTCTAGGTTGTGTTCACCAGGTTGGCACAACACCACCCCCACGGTGAATTTCGAAGCATCGGTATGCACGTGGAAGGTAACGGTCCAATCTAGGGCTCATAAAATCGGTGGTGTGGTTAGAGCCTTTTTCAATTCCTCATATGCTCGTTGGCATGCTTCATTCCACTCAAAGACAATCAACAGTTTGTACAAAGGTCTAGCAATCAATGCATAGTTCAGCACAAACCATCGATAGTATCCCGTATGGGCTAAGAAGCATTGAACTCCCTTATAGTTGATTGGGGACGGAAGATCAACAATAACCCTGACTTTTGAGAAGTCAGTGGCAATGCCATTCTTCGACACCAGTGCCCTAGGATGCATCCATGTTTCACCCAGAACTAGCACTTTAAGGGGTTCAGGAAGAGACGATATAGGCGACACTGCTCAAAGACTGCTTGGAGTTTGTCTAAGTGTTCTCTCCAAGTCGAGTGAACACACAAGTCATCTACGAAGACTTCCAACTCTTTGTGAAGCATGTCTTTAAATTTTGTGCACATGAGGCATTGAAAGGTGGCTGGGGCATTAGTCAACCCGAAGGGCATGACTATGTAAGCAAAGATGCCCCACTCAATGGTGAAGGCAGTCTTATGCTTGTCGGCAGGATGCACTTGCACCTGATTGTATCTAGAGAAGTCATCTAGAAAACTGTAGGCCTCTTTGCCCACCACTCTTTCGAGCATGTGCTCAGTGTATGGCAATGGTTAGTTGTCTCTCTTAGTGGCAACGTTCACCTTCTTATAATTGACGCACACTCTAATCTTTCCATTTTTCTTCATCACTATGACTATGGGTGACACCCAGTCTGTGTGCTCAATTTCGTAAATGAATCCTACTCTCATCACCTTGTCAATCTCCTCTTTGACTGCATGAGCGTGTTTTGGATTCATCGGGTACGGTTACTGCTTGACCAGCGTTGCATCTGGCGTCACGGGTATGTTATGAGTCACTACACTTGGATCTACCCCCTTAAGCTCTTCTAAGGACCAAGCGAATACGTCTATATACTCTCGCAAGAGAGCAACAAGACTCGTCTCCTCTTCCTCAGTCAAGTCGTCAGCAATAAAGACCGGTCGGGGTGTCTCCCCTTCCTGGGCTAGGTTCACCTCCTTGACCTTGGCTGGTCCTTCAATGGGTTCACTTGTTTGCCCTTGGCGTTTTACACCCAACAGGATCACTACCCTGTCACCCTTCTTGAATTTCGTAAATCTCTTTGGGAGATCCTTCGATTTTCTTTGCTCTTCCTTTTGCATGTCCCTAGGTTGTTTTGCCCTTTCTTCCTTCACAACCGTTTGTGCCTCAGGTGGACGGATAGGTCCCCCTTGGTGCATCTGGTCTTAGATGGTCTAGGTATTTCTGGGTCACTATCTGAGCTTACTTCCGACTCCGAATCGGAACTCATCGTTTTTGCTAGAAGAGGTGGTTTCTTTTGGTGGTCGCAACTCAGAGGGCGACTCTATTCTAAGCAGTAGTGTCGTACCTAGTTGGGTTAGGCTTGCTTGTTCGAAATCTATGGCTCCTATGTGTTCCAACCAAGTGCAATCGCAAACCACGCGCATGACCCCTCGCTCTACCTTGAATGCACTCATTCTCCTCAGCTTGGAGTCTGCTCGTATCTGTTCTATCTCTCGTCCTTCAGTGTCGTATTCTACCATGTCTATCTCTCCTTCACTCTTGTCTCACTGAAGGAACGGCAATCCTCATATTTATCATTGGAGTTCTCTTCATCCGACTGCTCATCGTCTCCTAGGTCTTGGTATGTCTATTGTCTTTGATCAGGGACTAGGGCCCAATTGTACATGAGGTTTAGATCATGCACTTTGGTCCATTGCCACCTTGGTTCATCTAACAGATCTTGGAGTGGCTTGAAGTTTGCTGTTGGATTGCCAGTTAGCTTGCAAGTCAAGTACTCTAGAATCTGTTGGAGTTCCCTCGTATTATTTGGCACTTGGAATGTGACAGGTTTTGGTCGCCCACGAAGGATTCTTGCCATCATGCAGACTGGTATGGAGGGCGTGCCTTTTGACTTTCCAACTGTCTTGATGGCTTACTCATATGCCTCAAGATCCGAGAATGGAAAGTCGATCGTAGCAAGGACATGCATCCAGTCTCGCTCATCCTTCGGGCATGGGATATACTTGGTCAAGGGCCCATAGGACTTCTTGACTTAAGTGTTACCTTTAAGCATTGTGGAGATGGCATCCAAGTCAAATGGTGAGGTCTTCCAAGTGTCCATCTCTACCCTCACAGCTTCCGTTCTATTGCCAAGGAAGATTAAGCCATTACCCCAATCTTCGATGACTCTGGCATTGCGCATCTAGGGTCGGCCTAATAGGACATCGTAATCCACTCCCTTCATGACTATAAAGTCAACCGAGCATTGGACGCCTGCAATTTTCATTGGCCAGTTTTTAAGTACCCCAAATGGCTTCACTCTCATACCGTTTGCTAGTGTGACATTGAATCTGGCAGTCTCAACATGCGGGTTTCCCCAAGTCTGAAGTACTGTGTGGCTTAGTATGCTAATCCCTGCTCCTGTGTCTACAATCCCCTTTCTCGTTATATCGCCTAGGGCTAAGACCGATAAGACCGCATGCATCTTGATGCCTTCCCAGAAAGCATTAACGTGCAAGGACTTTGGCACGGAGTGCAGCGTCAGACTCGATATTTGTGTCTCTGCATCATGGTCGTGCAGGTCTGCAGCAGCTTGCTCTCGTGATCCTTCAACCCATTGCTCCAGGTCTTACCATAGGGTGGGATACTGCCTAAGCAGATCTCCCAGGCTTAGCGTCACAAGGGTGGTCACTAGCGTGGTAAGGAGGTCATTGGCTACTGATCTTTCTCCTATTCTGGATTGTCCTGGCCAATGGCCGTGACTGATTTGTTGGCCTATAGTGTCAAGGCTTTGCCTAAGCGGTGCTGCTTGCGGCACAGTCGCATCTCTTGATTTTGGTCGAGGGGGTGATACTGGCATGCTTATGTTGGAGAGATCCTCGATCTCATCCTCTAAGATGGGCTCAGCATCTTTTAGGTGCTCTTGGGCCTCTTTTACCTATTTCTTCACTTTCTCGATAGCCTCTAGTTGGAGCTTTGGATGCAAGTATTCCCCTACCTTAGCACTTCCCTTTTTGGCTATCTTAGGAGCTGAAGTTTGTGCATCTGCGTCAGTGACCTTCTTCCCAACAGGCAAAGTCGTGGCACTCTCAATTTTCAGTGTGATCTTACCTTCGGGTTTCTTCTTTCTCTGTCTATGGCTCTTCTTCCTGATTGAGGCTGCATCGAGATTGCTAGACCTGGCAACGATATACCGGCCTGCTTCATTTGTGCTTGGGTCATAACACACAATGGGATAGGTGTGGCCTCCCCATCGAGGTTCTCAACGCCGAACAACCCAAATGGGACAGATGGCACGTTGGCTGAACTTGAGGATGGTTTTTGCTTGGGATAGTCAATGAAGAGATGAGTGATTCTGCACTCAGGGCACCTTAGGTCTACCTTGTCTCTATTTGGTTGGTCCCTTTCAGGACAACGTGATGAGACATGCCCTGGATGACTACAAGTCCAACATATGATTGGATCCTGCGTTTGTCCTCCTAGACCTCTACCTCAGCCTCTTCTTAACGCCATCACTGGTACTGCATTGCCCTCGTCATCTGCGAGACGTAAGGGTATACATAAGTCTCTTCCTCATTTGGCTCTTCCACATAGTGGACTGGGATGTCACTCGGTGGATGGGTCATATAGGGACCAGGCGGTCTAGGTATGCCTGTAGGGTTTATGTCCATTCTAGGAATAGCCAGCTTAATGTCGTTAGGCGTAGAAAGGGCTAATGGGGCTCCCCTTCCGAAGAATTGTTGGGGTCTATTCGCTAGATATGGCTGGCTGTATGGTTGTCAATCCGAAAGTCTTCTCGGTAATCTACAATGCGCGATGTCGTGACCGAACCTACCACAATTAGCGCAAGGTCGTAACCCAGGGTCCGACAAGTGGTTTCTGCCACAGTAAATGCATTGGACGTGTGGGTGTATTGGCCATCTCAACATATCCTGCAGTTTGGCTATCTCCATCTTTACCTCAACCAAGTCTTGGTTTGTCTCAATGGTTTTCCCTTTGTCCTGGGCAGTTGGACATGATCATTCACTAGAGGGTGACGCTCTCTCTAAACTTCGCGAGTTGGTCTCTTGTGAGTTTGAGCTCATGGAGCTCTGCTCTTTGAGCTGATCGTCTACTCGAATAGCCTCTTCGAACACTTTAGCTAGCAAGTCTCGCTACAAGCTCGAGTTGCCTGCCAAGGCTTTGTACAACTCCTCAGTTCATATTCCACTGCTAAACACGATGGACACCGCTCTTTCTGTAGGTCGTTCACCCATGGGGATTCTCTTGAAGAGGCTTCTCACGTGGGTGACATAGTCGCTGATGTCCTCTTTCTCTTTCTGCTTGACATTCATCAATCTTATTAGCAAATTGTCAGAGTATCCCGGCTCGGAGAATCTCTTGATAAATTAAAGTTCGCTCGTTTTTTGGCATCTAGACTCATGTACCAAGTCCTACTCTTGTCACCTAAGCAAAACCCGAACGCTTGAGAGCGCTGAGTCAGGTCAGTGAGGCCATTGGCCTCGCAGACTTGCTCGAATTGCTCTACGAAGCTGTATGGATCATCGTGGGGCTGATGCTTGTCGAGTTGCTTTGCAACAATTGGGATTTTAGTCTGGCCCTTAGAGCCTTGGTTCACTCCTAATCCTGCCAGTAATGATGTCGCTAGAGCTGCAGCACTCTGCTCTACTGCTGTGTTGTCTAGGAGTCGCTTCATGAGAAGCTCACTCAGTG
Organism: Lygodium microphyllum; assembly: GCF_053477565.2. Lineage (NCBI taxonomy): Eukaryota > Viridiplantae > Streptophyta > Polypodiopsida > Schizaeales > Lygodiaceae > Lygodium > Lygodium microphyllum. The sequence goes on from NC_141164.1 coordinate 52,966,662, forward strand.
TTAAGTCTCCTTCCAAGGCTCTCTCATGATCGGTCCGATTCCCACCTGCTACGTTCAACACCTGCTGTAACTCGTGCAATTTTGCATTCTACCTTTGGCTCCTCCTGGTCTGTTGGTCTCGGTTGTACTCCACTATACCCTGCAACGCTTTGTGGGCTAGCTTTCTCTCCTCTTCTAAGTCTGTGATAATGGCCTCTGCCGTTATGCCACGGTGCTCATACCGGGCATGCGCATCGTAGCTGCTTACTGCTGAATAGCCTCGGGAAAAACTCCCAGTTCGAGTTTGTCGGGTTGCCTACAGTCTGAGCTTCCTTCTGCCATCATCGAGTTCTCGTGCTCCACCAAGCTATCGATCAGGTTGAGCAAGTTGGTCAGATCCACTTCTCTAGCACCGCTTTAATAAAACTTCAAATAGAGGAAGACAAAGATGGAACAAGCACATATTAGGAGCTCAATGTCAACTTCTCCTCCATTATTCTCCAACCATATCTCCAACAGTCCACACACACTAAAATGGTATCCTCAAAAGATAGATACCCCAAACTTAAGGACACTTTACATACAACCACAGGATAGGACATATTTATCAACACTCCCCCTCAAGCTCAGAATGAGCTTGCACACATAAGACTCCAAGTGTACTCCTAAAGTACTCAAACTTATCTTTACCTAATGCTTTGGTAAAGATATCAGCAACTTGGTCATTGGTCTTCACATGGGCCAAGTCAATCTCTCCATCAATGACTTTTTCTCTAATGAAATGATAGTGCACTTCTATGTGTTTTGTTCTTGCATGGTAGACTGGGTTCTTTGCCAACATAATGCTGCTAACATTGTCACAATAGATAATAACTCCACCATCAATCTCTATCCCCATGTCATATAGGATCAGTCTCAGCCATGTCTGCTCACATGCTGCCAATGCAATGCCTCTATACTCTGCTTCAGTGCTTGATAGAGCAACTATAGGTTGCTTCTTACTACTCCAACTTACCATGGCTGATCCAAATGAGAATGCATAGCCACTAGTAGATCTTCTATCCATAGAGCTACCTGCCCAGTCTGCATCTGAGTATCCAAACAATGTAGGCTTGATTTCTTTTTCATAAAACAGCCCAAATCCAGCTGTCTTCTTCACATATCTAAGAACTCTTCTTACTACATCCAAATGTGATTTGCATGGTTTTTGCATAAATTGACTTACCAATCCAACAGCGTAACTCAAGTCTGGTCTTGTAATGGTCAAGTAGATAAGACGACCAACCATCTTACTGAACATAGTAACATCCTTAACATAAGATCCATCATCCATCAACTTAGCATTTTGATCCACTGGTGTATCAACTGGTTTGTATCCTGTCATGCCATATTTTTCCAACATCTCCAATGCATATTGCCTTTGTATCAGCCATATACCATGAGGTGTGTCAATAACCTCAATACCCAAGAAGTATCTCAACAAACCAAGGTCCTTTATATCAAACTCTTTATGTAACCCATGCTTGACTTCAGTAATCTCCTTCTCAAGTGTACTTGTAATAATGAGATCATCAACATAGATGACCACAACAACCATATCATCTTTTGTATGCCTCACATAAAGTGAATAATCAACTTTGCTCTGCTGAAATCCCATACTGCATAAGAATTTGCTTATTCTATCACACCATGCTCTTGGTGCTTTCTTCAATCCATATAAAGCCTTCTTCAACCTGCATACATAATGTGAGTATTTTGGATCCACATAGCCCTCTGGTTGATCCATGTACACTTCCTCTTCTAAGTTGCCATTCAAAAATGCATTTTTCACATCCATTTGATAAAGCCTCCAACCATAGATAGAAGCCAAAGCAATTACCGATCTTACTGTCGTCATTTTAGCTACTAAAGTGAATGTTTCTTCATAGTCCAAACCATAAGTTTGTGCATATCCTTTTGCAACTAGCCTTGCTTTATACCTTTCAAGAGAACCATCCGACTTACATTTGACCTTGTAAACCCATTTACATCCAATGGACTTCTTGCCATAAGGTAGTTTCACCAAATCCCAAGTCTTGTTTTTCCTTAGTGCATCCATCTCTTCATCCATTGCTTGTCTCCACTCTTTGCTCTCTACTACTTCTTCAAAGCAAGTAGGCTCCACATGTTGTACATAAGAAACCATGTATGCATAATGCATCTTCATGAACCCATTATAAGTCAATCTATCAACTGGATACCTTACCCTTTCTGACCTTCTCAATTGAGGTGCACTACCATGTGTCTCATCTGATCTAGCATGTGGTGGCACATACTTTCCTGCACTTCTAGTGCCAGGTGTTTTAACATGCGGAATGCCATACTCATCATCTATAGATTCATCTTCTGAACTTTCAGTCATTGGTCTCTTACCTTTTGCAACTTCTGCACTCCTTTGTGCATTTCTCAATCTACCACTCCATGGACTGTAGCCGCCACTGCTTTCCACATTCTCTTGAGGTCCTAAAGCATCTTCCACATGCTGATTTTCAGCCTTGCTGTTTACTGAAATTTTCCTTCCATAGCCATTATCATCATTACTTTCATAGGAATCAACATCCACTGCAATTTTGGGCTTGTATCATGATTCATATTCACTGAATTTGACATCCCTGCTTATGTATACTTCCTTACTCACTGGATCATAGCATTTGTATCCCTTCTTCTCATCAAAATATCGAAGAAAAATGCATTTAACAGCCTTAGGTTCCATCTTCTTTCTCAAATCATCCGAAACATGAACATAACAGACACATCCAAAGACTCTAAGATATGCAACAGTGGGTTTCATGCCATACATTCTCTCATATGGTGACATATTATGAATCAAGACTGTAGGTGTTCTATTCATAATGTGAACTGCAGTATGCACTGCTTCTGCCCAATATGACAATGGCATGTTCATTTGGTTCATCATTGCCCTTGCAACCTCTGCAATAATCCAATTCTTCCTTTCAGCCACACCATTTTGCTGAGGTGTATACCTGCATGTCAATTGCCTTTTGATACCATGATCTTTCAAGAAGTCACAAAACTCATATGACATGTACTCTCCACCATTATCTGACCTCAAACATTTTATGTAGCATCCAAACTGCTTTTCAGCCATAGATTTAAATTCCAAGAACTTTTCAAATGCTTCACTTTTATGCTGCATAAAGTACACCCAAGTCATCCTGCTGAAATCATCAATGAAAGTGATATAGAATCTACATTTTCCACTCATGGAAACATTCTGGCATGGGCCCCAAATATCTGAGTGTATTATTTCCAAAGGATAGCTGCTTATTCTCCCCCTCTTTGGAAATGGCAATCTGGACTGCTTGCCAAATTGACAAGCCTCACATACATGATCAAAATTCACATATCCTAAATGCGGTAAACCATGGACTATCTGTTTTGATTGCATTTGCTTCAATCTTTGCAAATTAACATGACCAATCTGTCTATGCCATAATTCCACATCCTTATCTTGCCCATGTTCTCTCTCAACATACATAGAGTTTTGAATCACTGGAGTACCTTCATCCAAAGCAAACAATCTCCCTTTCTTTCTACCATGAGCAATCACCCTGCCAGTTCTCCCATTATGGAACTCTTCAATAAAACATCCAAACTTATTGAATCTCACCTACAATCCTTGATCTGTCATTTGACCAACTGATGCTAGGTTCTTAGTTATTGTGGGCACATAAAGTACATCACCAAGCTTGTTCTCAATCCCATCTTTAGTAACAAGTGCCACACTACCAATATGAGTAATTTTGTGTAAAGTATCATCACTAGTGGAAACATATTCATCATTCTGCATTTGCTCCTTGCTATCAAACCACTCAGCATGATGAGTCATGTGGTTTGTAGCTCCTAAATCCAAAAACCAGTCATTGTCACGAAGAGGATGAGTCATGCTCTCAAGCACATGCTCCATAGCGAATAGGTGACCTCTAGGCGATCCACCTCTAGGTCCATAACCTGTACCACCATAAGTGCCTGGATAGTGGCCATATTGGGTCCTTCCATGACCCCTAGACATAGCATTCTGTTTCTGATAACAATCCCTCTCAAAGTGACCAAACTTCCCACAATAATGACAAGTGCCATCTCTTTGTGAAGAAGGACTAGACCGTCCTCTACCTCTAGGGAAAGATCTCCCCCTGCCTCTATGCATGAAGTCACCATGACCAAAGTTGCCTCTTCCACGAGCAAAACCATAATTACTACGACCAAGTGAAGAGCCTCTAGCTCTAGATGAGCTGCCACGACCTCTCTGGTGATAGAAAACACTATCTCCACCTGCATTTTTGCCACTGCTAGATGCATTCAATCCCAACTTGATTTCTTATATAAGTAGCAATCCAATAAGCTCCTCAAAGTCAGGCATAGAGCCTCCCCTAACGGAAATAGAGGTATCCAAAGATTTGAAAGCTGGTCCAAGTCCATTTAGTGTCACTGACACTAAATCATCATCATCAACAGGTGCATTAATGGATGCAAGGTCTTCTGAAATTTGCTTGATTTCTGCCACATAGTCACTGATACTGTGATTGCCTCTCCATGCACCATGTAATCTCTGCTTAAGTTGTATCTTACGAGCCTCTGTACATGTTCCATACATTTTTTCTATGATTTCCCATGCCTCCTTACAAGTGCTTGCCTTTTTTATATGAGGAATCAATGTTTCTGAAATACATATGGAGATCCAATGCAAAACCTTCCTGTTCTTCCCAGTCCAATCCTTGTACGCTTTCTTTTGCTCTTCAATTGGATGTTCAGGAACTTCTGGACATTCATCATCACCTATTATGAGGTCCCATAGACCTCTACCCATCAAAAAATTCTCCATCCTATAGGACCAAACACTATAGTTGTCTTTGATCAATTTGTCTCCCATGATCTGAGTGATCTGTGCCGTGTCAGACATTATGACTATTGCAAATTCAAAAAAAAACAACAATACAATCTGTCCAAAAATGGTATTCAGCAATATGATTGTCATACATGTGTCCAAAAACTGTCATATACATCCATCCATGATGCCAACATGTCATACATTCAGTTCCCAACAAGAAACATCCAAATGGGATTCCACACGATGTCTGTGTGACCCAAAATGCATCAAAACATGGGTCTAAAGTTGACCACTTTTCCTGCAATTTTTATGCAATTTTTTTTTGTGCCAAACTGAAAGTACTTGTCAAGTTGAAGTTGGAGAAGATTTCCCAGAATTTTCTGAGCAAAAAATCGACCTCCAAACAGTTAATTCAACACTGCAAGACATTAATGCAGCACAACTTTCCCTTGAGCAAACAAAACCCTGTATAATGCTGCAAACACCCAAGAACATTGAAGGCCCTTCCATAGTCCCGTTGTTAAGGTCTACCATCAGTTTACTTCCGATTGCAGCATGCCTTTCTAATGAGCATCCATGATTTTGCACACCTAACCAGCTTTTGCCACTTGGAACAAGTCAGCTTACAGCTTCTGCCATAGCTTAGCATTGAGCATATATGTATGTTGCTACAGACCTGTTTTACCATCTGATGTTTCTTCCAAAATGCTTGAAAGAATGTGACAATAATATGAAAGTAGGGTGGTTTCTTCATACACCATTTCCATCTTCAAAAATATATCGGACTTTACCATCACTTTTGGAGCTTCTTAAAGTTGTGCTTTCAGCTGATCTGATAGGATTCCACTTATGATTATGCCAGACACTTTGTAACCTTGCAAAACAGGCTCAAATGGAGCCAGACTTCATTGCTGGATACTAGTTTTCACACATCCATTTTAACATCCAAGCACATCAGGTCTCCAATCATCGCATGTGTACTTCCGCTCTCATCCCCATTGATTGAGTTGTATTTACCTTTCTCACTCATGGCACAATCAAGAAGCAGCAGCACCACCAGCAGCAGGGTAGCACTGGCCGTGCCAAATCAAGTGGAACCATGGGGAAAAACTGGAGGAACTTCTCCGCAAATTGTCCTTATTGAGCTCAAGCAGCGGATCCTTGTTGCATTAAACAAGTTAGCCGACCGAGACACGCAACACGGCCACGGCCATACCTATTATGCTCAAGACGAAGCGCAGGACGATTTGCCGCAAAACTAACTTGCTCCTTGGTCACGGAGGTTTGTTGCAAATGGAAAACGGAGCCCAGAGCAATACATTTTGTAACAACTGAGGTATCCATAGCCATAACCATAACCATGTAAAAGAGAGGCAGGAAGACGATTTGCTGCAACAGTAACTTGCTCCTTGGACATGGATGTTCGTTGCAGATGGAAAACTTGGAGCACCATGAGGATCTTTGTGTGCATTGAAAAAAGGTAACCAAGCCTCACAATCAAACCTCCGATGGATCCTTCACAACCTTACCAAGAAGCCTGATCACATTGTCCTCATCCACTCAGCTCCCTATGTCGGCCCAGATTTGGGGTTTGTTACTTGATATCCACGCAGCAGTCTCGTTTGATTTGTTGCTCCGTCCACAGTTTGTTCTGTCTATCTGTAGATATGGTAGTTGTGGGTAGGAGCAGGTGCATTTGAGATGGAAGAGATCTACTTGCCTCTTGATATAACTGATGAAATGGAAGTACAGGCTCTGATACCATAATAAAACTTCAAATAGAGGAAGACAAAGATGGAACAAGCACAGATTAGGAGCTTAATGTCAACTTCTCCTCCATTATTCTCCAACCATATCTCCAACAGTCCACACACACTAAAATGGTATCCTCAAAAGATAGATACCCCAAACTTAAGGACACTTTACATACAACCACAGGATAGGACATATTTATCAACTGCACTTTGGTCATTCGTCTGTCTTGGGATCTTCTCCTATTGGTGGGTTCCTTGAGGTGTTTATCTGAGTGAGTTCCTTGACTTATTGCAAACAATCCTCAATTTATCTGTACTCAGTGTGTGTGTGTGTTTTCTGTGCACTTGTGCTCAATCAAGCTTTCAACTGTCCTTAAGTGTACTTCAAGGTGCGGAAATTCAAGGTGAGTGCGGAAAACAAATATCTAAGCGGCCTATGCACTCTCGCTTCGTTTTAGGCCTGATAGGCTTGTTAATCAATTTATGACTGTCTTGTCAGGTTTTAGGGTTTCTCGCTGCGTTATGTTACTCGTTTTAGGTTCGTTCAGGGAATTTGGCTCAGCTGGCTGTAGCTGGGACTCTGGGTCTCGCAATAGCCTACTCGAGCTGCTAAGTGGCTGCATCCTACAAATTTGCCTATTCCCCACACTACAATCGAGTTCTGCGCGTCGGGATGACTTACGAGGGTTTGCGTGGCTGAGGTCTAGCTAGATCTAGTCAAAACTCTCAAAATTTTGGAAAAGTCTTTACTCGACCCAACTCATCCGAATTGCAAGGGCCGAGTGTGTCACTCGGATGGGCCGAGGCATTGTGGCCGAGGGCTGAGGGGGATGTTCAGACGGGGCCGAAGGCCGAGTGACTAGCTCCAACAAGAGGTAGCTTGGTTGCATAAGCTACTTTATGATATGCATGAGCCTATAGATGGGCCAGTTGTCATTTATTGTGACAACATGAGTAGTATACACTTGGCAAATAACCCATTCTATCATGCTAGAACAAAGCACATTGAGGTGCATTATCACTATGTGCGAGAGAGAGTTTTACTAGGTCTTATTGATCTAGTTTATGTCAGCAGAGAGGATCAGGTAGCTGACATATTCACGAAGGCATTGGGTGCAGAGAAGCTACGCAAGTTCAGAGACCTGCTTGGTGTGCAGGAATTGGGATTGAGCTCAAGGGGGAGTGTTGAGATATCGAGCTCCACTCGTGATATGCCAGGGTGACCGTTGTGCATTTGTATATAAAATTCAAAAAGTGAATGGAAGCTCATTCTTTGGTGTGTGGCTAACAAGAGTCCTCTCTTCTTCTCTTCACCTTGCTCGTGTGTGTGTGCTCTTGAGAGAGGGAGTATGAGAGTGTGAGGGAGTGAGTGAGTGTGTGGGAGTGAGGGATCAAGAGGGTGAAGCTCTTCACCATCTCCTCTTCTCTCTTCTTCTCTCTTCTCTTCTCTTATCTTTTCTCATGCGTGCGACTATGGTGGATGGAGCTTGGAGATGGAGGAGGCTTGAGGATGCTTGAGCTAGCATCTAGGATTGTGGAGCTATCGGCGTGTGCGAGAGAGGAGGCAACTCATTTCGGCATCAAGGTAAGCTCACTACACCCCGAGAAGATTGACGGCACGTCAGCTATGTGAGAGGTAGCCATTAGAGCTCGTTTGAAACGCTTGAAGCAATAAGCGGTCCATGGGTCTTGGTGATTGAGTGTGAGCTCCCTCTACATTTTGGTTCCATTGCCTGGACAAACAGATTCAAGCTTGAGTACTTGTGTGCCTCATATCGAGCATCAAAGTAAGGGATTCATCCCCGAAACGAAGCTTGAGATAAGTTATTGGTTTGATGATTGGAAAAGATGGAGAAATCATTTCAGTTTTATGTCTTTGATCTTTGTTGCATTTAGCGTAGGTTAGGATTGGGAAATCGGATCTAAAAAGCATAGGGTTTGCTATTGTAAAATAGGGCAAAACAGGGCACAAATCTTGCAAAAAATGGAAAAAAGAGTACTTAGGATGTTTAATGCCAGCAAATGAGTGATTGGGGACATCACAACCTTACCCAGGAAGGGTTTTAAGAGCCAAGAGGTCAAGGAAGAGCTCATTTCATACCCTGACATTGAGAGAGAGAGAGAGAGAGAGAGAGAGAGAGAGAGAGAGAGCCCGTGGGAGATTCGATTCGATCTTGCTACCGAGGTGTCTACCGCGCGCTTCAAGTATATTAAACCCTTCCCCTTCCACCATAGTTGTGATCTGGAAGTCCTTGTAGGCTAGGATCATCTATATCGTTTGATTTGATCGATTTATTGTCTTTGTTGTCGTCGTCGTGCGTCGTTCGGCCTGTTCGAGCGCCCGATTTTCCTAGGCCGAGTCCCAGAATCGGCCCTCAGCCCACCTATTCTCGGTCGACTTGGCCTACTAGCCAATTCGGCCCTCGACCCATTAGATCGAACCAATTCGGCCCGTTCGAGTCCACTCCCGTCCAAGTGTGTTACTCGGCCCTTTTTTGTCCACTCGGCCCTCGGCCTGATTAACTCGGCCGGTCCGAGTCATCCCATCCGAATAGACCCACTCGGCCCACTTATCCGGTTCGGCCCTCGACCTGTCCGAACCATATATACAAGCCCTAAAATCCCATGGGCACCCATCCCTTTAAACATGACCGGCCATTGTGGCAAGGTCCTTTTTCTATTTCCCTCTTCTTGCCTAGTGCCTTGAGCCTATACCCGTCTATTCTTTTACAATTGGCACAGGAGAAATCCTAGCCACTCTTTTACAAGAGTTCTTAGAGTTTTTGAGGCACCTTTCATTTAAAATTATGCTTTTTGCCCCAGCTTAGCTTTAGAGGCTGCCTCTTCGCCTTTGCTCTTTTTCCATCCTTTTTTCGCTTTTTCCTTCATTTTTTCGCAATCTCGAATTGGGGTTAACAATAGTAGTCTAAAGAAAACTCCTCATGTGCCCTCCTCTCTCTCTCTCTCTTCGAGTGCCCATTCCAAGTGTCATCTGTTTAGTGACTACAGTTGTATTCTAAACTGGGCTTGTAATCCTCAGATGTTGTATATTCTACATTGATAAAAGATTATCAAGTTATTTTACAAAGCTTGTTCTCCGGTGTTATCCAAAATTTATAAGTAATACTATGATCTTATTTGCATTTTTATGCTTTGTTGTAACACACACGAGCAAGGTAGTAAGTGATATCGTTTCCTCTTGATCTTGTATGTTTTACTACGTTTTAGTTATTATTTTCTATGCTAGATGCTAATCTCTCCATGGCCAAATGTAAACATGAAGTATTGTCGAGAGTATTGTTCAAGGTCTAATGTATCTTCAAAGGTTTATTGTTAAAATTCTTCTCTTCTCTTGGCAAGCTTATTATTAACATTATTGAAACACATGCGCACGCATGCACACACACTCTCTCTCTCTCCCCCCTCTCTCTCTTTTCACAATCAAGTGGATACCCTAGTGGTAAGCCACTTGTTTTATTAACCCATTGACCCAAGTTCAATTCTCCCTTTTTTTAAACACATATACTAAACGATCGCATGGAATGTAGGAGTTGAACCGAAGACCTTCTGGTCACTACTTTGTTCAACTTAACCAATTGAGCTACACCTGTTTGCTCTCTCTCTCTCTCTCTCTCTCTCTCTCTCTCTCTCTCTCTCTCTCTCTCTCTCTCTCTCTCTCTCTCTCTCTCTCTCTCTCTCTCTCTCTCTCTCTCTCTCTCTCTCTCTCTCTCTCTCTCTCTCTCTCTCTCTCTCTCTCTCTCTCTCTCTCTCTCTACTTGGATATTAGTTAAACTTGTCTCACACACGTACACATGCAATTTACATGGGTGTATTCACTATCTCTGCACACATACACTCACACAGTCCCTGTCTCTTACTTACTCTACACACACACACACACACACACACACACACACACACAATTTCGGAATTGGATCCATCTCTTATTCCATAAAGGGAGAGTGCCTATGAGACAAAAGCGTGGTCTCATTACCATTTATGAAAGGAAATACTCCCATAGTATCTTCCATATTTCATATTGGCATACTCGACAAACTACCTCTCCTAAGAAATGCTTCAAAATATTATTATTTTTGGTTCTGAAGTCCCTCCCCTCAACTATTTTTTATGAAATAGTTTGTGGATGGAAATTTCTGCCCCCTCTTTGATCCTTAATGTACAAGCCCTATCCCATCACAAATGTAATTGCCACTTACAAATAAGATTCTACTATAAGGACTATGTTCATGTTGGTACTTTTTATATTGCATTATTAAGAATAAACCCCTACGTGATCCTTACATTTTAAACAAACGTATGGTGGCTGTGGCTAATCTTGGCACTTTGGCCATGTAGTAACCATACCCAAGTTACATGGCCCAATTTCTAAAGGACCTTTATGTTGCCAATGTTAATAAGTCTTCCAATAATCCTTCTTTCTTTTGTAAAAATCTTCTTACTCTATTCCCTAAGAAAATATCCTTCTGAAACAACTTCGAAGCAACACAACTCGACACAAGATGTACATTACTTCTTGATGGAAAATGTCACTACTCCCTTCCCTAACAAATGCTTATCATTCTTGATGGGTGCCTTACTAATGTTGCACATTGTGTCTACGCAGAATATACCATAATATTATTTAGCATCCTTGATGCATGTAAAGAAGTTGCGAAGAAATTGTATGTAGATCTTAATGATAAGGTATTCATGCTCATGCCAAGAACCACTAGCTCAAGTGGTAGCGAAATGGTGTCACAAACCCCAAGTCACGGATTCCATTCTTGCAGGCAGCAACGATGCGGCACCTTGTATGATGTATGATGTAAGAAAGTGAATATGACTCCACTTGGTTGGTCACCAAGTTGGACGTTGTACTGGGACCACTTGTAAAAATCTGTGGTCAAGGTTTTGGGCACCCCTTGACTGCAAGTATTGATGTAAGCCCCGATATTCAATTAATTCAAAATCTATTCGTGTCTAAGGTATTCGTGCTCTTTGGCATTTGCGCCCAATCAATTGGATCATTAAATTTGCTATGAGGCTTTCATCAACCTTCTAATTACTATCTTCAACATTTGTTGCGATTGACATAATAAAATGTTATGAGAATGTCCCACATCATGGTGAAAATGTACTTATTATTACAAATACTAAAAAAAGCATTACTTGGGAATTCTCAGACAAAAAATGCCACTTCCCTTCATTTTTTTAAACTTAAAGGAGAAGTAGTTTGGACCAAAAACATAAAGAATCATGATAATTTCCATCTTACACTAGAAGGCTGCTTGGCATGTAACCCTTGGATCATTGAAAATATTATAATTTCCCTTGTTGGACAACATAAAAGACAACGATGTGGCATACCTCTGGTATTTAATTGTTCACTACTTTGGTAAGCTTATAACTTTTCTGTATTGAATACACCTTTTGCAAAGTAGCTCTGCTAACCAATTCGACATTGTAAAGCACTTTACACATTCCTTTCGATACTATGATGACTCCTAGTCAATGTGCCTAATCCCACAATCCTTTTTATTCATAGTCTTCTATAAGTTATCCTTTCTCAAATGGGACCAATCCTATATTCTAATAACAATGCCCATATCGCCCACATACGCATTTGAATTCTCATACAAAGATTTGCAAATAATGGCCTTGAGAAGGCTCCAACTTTGGCATCTTGTCAAATCAACATTCTTCATTGTCCATCCATTGTTGAAATTAGACATCATTCAAGTGCCATCACCTCTTCATATGTAACTCTGGTGTGTACCTATAATGGGTGGTGGTCCTTGAGATAAGATGGTGGGCATGTTTTAGTCAATTCACTTGTAATTATTTCATACAAGGAAAATGTTCCTTTATGTGAGTTCACCTCTTAACTTTCATGTTTTACTATTGTTTTAATGGGAACGGTTATGTAAACTGAGTTGATCAAAGTCACACACCTCATGTGAACCCCCCTCCTCTTAGCTACTCTTTGTTTTCATTACACATGTTGTAATACAATTTTTTTTGGGAATGCTTATGCAAAATGTGGTGAGGGGCTCATGCACTACATTTGAACCCCCAACTCTCCTCTCCTCATAGTGGCTTTATTCTTTATCATGAATAAGAACAATTCCTTTGGTTAAAAGTATATATTAGTCACATAACCATACAATGGATACTTTTAGGGTTCACACACTATATATGAACCTTTGCTCCTCATTCTCAAACATTATGCATGCCATGAAGGGATGGGCCTATAGCTCATTGCTTAGATGTAGGAGCACCACAAGCTATCTGAGTTGCATCTATCCACCATGGTTAATCCTTGTCACTATTTTGGTGTTGATAGCTTGCTCCTATGTCTACTCAACACATAGAATAGTAGTCATGCTATAACTTGACATTCATTGCCCAAATGACATTGAGTATCTCTCCCTGTCAATACTATACAATATCTCATTGCCCAAATGACATTGAGTATCTCTCCCTCTTCCAATACTCTGCATGTGAAAATACAATTTTTGAGGAAAAATCTAATCATTTGGTGTATTTATGTAGAGCGAATGATAAGACTCAAAGCTATATTGACACCTTTTTTATGTCTTTAGAAGGCTCCTCTTCTAGTAAAGCATACAAAAGGCGTCCTTTTGAAGGCTCCTTTTCCATGAATCCATAAATACAAATGTGCATTAAACTCACAAATAGATGGATCCATAAACTTACAAATAAACATCATATTCATTACATTTGTACTTAATGCACATGCAAGTTGACATAAAGGAGAAGAGATATGTAAGAGTCATGCTAATGTAAAATAATTAAAATAGTAAAATAATTAGGATTCAATCTCATCCTCAATATTTGGCAAATGGTATAAAATCAATTGAGCCCACTTTTTTAAAGGAATTTTTTGTCATGCACATTGGGAGAAATACATGGATGAGGAAATAGCTACATTAGATGTAAATCAGACTTGGAATTCTGTGCTACTGCATGAGGGAATGAAAACTATAGGTTGCAAGTGGATTTACAAGGTAAAACACAATTCAAATGGAAGTGTGAGCAAATATAAAATAAGGCTAGCTCCAAAGGTTATGCACATACTACAACAGAATCGAAGCAAAGAAGCGGAAGCTAGATGTGGCATAGTGGGCATGTTTATCTTACCATGTAAACTCATGTGTAAAAATGCGAAATACTTCATTCGATAACCATTGATATAAACACATTTTTAAATGCAAAAACAGCTTTAGCACATCCGTGAAAACAAATGCACACTTATATGTGCTCGTAATTTTAAAACATCGCTTGCACTATTTTTTATTTTCCCCTTATTGAATGAAAATATAGAACATAAATAAATAGAATCACATAAACACACACACACACACACATATAGAGAGAGAGAGAGGGTCCTTACTTCAAGCCTACGAGTAAGTTGGAGTTTCTTATTTTTGCTATGACAAATTTATGTTCCTTGTTGTATACATGTTGGAAATGGTTTCATGACTATGAGGGTTATGACTACTTTTTTGCAACAGAAGTGTGATATTTGCCATTTCTTTAAACGCACCTAGTTGTACTGAACACGATTTGTGGGAGACTTATATATTGGGGTAAAGGCCAATGTGGCCGATCGCCCATCTTACTCACTAACCCTAACTATACATGTACACACTCATTCATTATTCTTTGAGTGATAAGGCAATAAGGTACTAGTCACAAGAGAGCTATTGAGTGTTAAGGCAATAAGATTCTACTCACAATAGAGCTATCGAGACACAAAAAAAAGAAGCATCTTCTGTGTGTGTGTGTGTGTGTGTGTGTGTGTGTGTGTGTGTGTGTGTGTGTGTGTGTGTGTGTGTGTGTGTGTGTGTGTGTGTGTGTGTGTGTGTGTGTGTGTGTGTGTGTGTGTGTGTGTGTGTGTGTGTGTGTGTGTGTGTGTGTGTGTGTGTGTGTGTGTGTGTGTGTGTGTGTGTGTGTGTGTGTGTGTGTGTGTGTGTGTGTGTGTGTGTGTGTGTGTGTGTGTGTGTGTGTGTGTGTGTGTGTGTGTGTGTGTGTGTGTGTGTGTGTGTGTGTGTGTGTGTGTGTGTGTGTGTGTGTGTGTGTGTGTGTGTGTGCGGATTCTCCACGCTCCGAGTACCTTCATCAACTGGTATCAAAGTGATTAGGAGTCTCCAGCTAGTGCCGCTAATAGAAATCTTCACGATCTCCATTTTGGGGATGAGATTCGGTGTGCACGAAGAGGTTGACAAATTCTTGGGGTAGGTCCATAAGGCCTCAGTCCTACTCCATTTTTTATCTGAGGCTGTTTTGAGCTCCGCTTTTGACTTGTTAGTGCTACACAAGTTGTTTTATATTTTTATATGATTTTGCACACATACTATACAACACCTGTAAATTAAGTCACAGGTTACAACATCCATTGTATAAACATTGTATACGGGTTACCTAGTAAAGATAATAGGTTACAAGTTACTAGATACAAGTTGTATCAGATTGCATATTGTTTTACAAAGATTGTAGATTGCAGATTTTACAGTTTTGGGGTTTGATGTTAGTTGTTGTTGTTGTATGCAATAAACAGTTTATTGGAGCAGAGATTATTATGTATATACTATTGCATATACGACCTACATATATTCCTAGTTGTTACCATACAGTCTAAGATTTTCACAACTTCTAAACAGTATAATATGCCTCATTGCTCAATAGTGGTTTGTCTGGCTTATTCTCAGTTTTGGTTATACTAAGCAGTTGCTATAGATACTCTCCCAGTTTTTTGGTGTAGTTTTTTGACTTGTTGGTTGCTTTCCTGATAGTTAGTTGTATTTTGTGAAAATGGCTTCATCATCCTCTATTAGACAGGAAACTCTATAGCATCAGAAATTTGATGGCACAAACTTTAGTTTGTGGAAAGAGCAAATCCAAGATGTTCTAATACGAAAAAAGTAGTTGAGACCGATAAGAGGCATAGATGCAAAACCTGTAGATATGTCTGAAGATGACTAGATGGAGTTGGATGAATTAGCTAAGTCACTATCAAATTGCACCTTGTAGAATCAATTTATTAAACTATTGTGAATAAAACCAGTGCGTATGACTTATGGAAAAAGTTATGTGAAACGTACAAGAAGGAGACTGCCTCAAAAAAAGTGCACATGAGTTCAATATAATATTTAGCAAAATACAAGCGTAGAAATTGAAGTTTGAAGATGAGGTTAAGGCAATATTTCTGTTATGTTCCTTGCATGTGTCATGGGATACCTTTAGGATAGCCATTAGTAGTTTAGCTCCAATTGGTGAGATGAAGTTCAATGATGTTGTGTGATGTTTATTGGCTGAAGAAGTATGTAGAAAATCCATGGACCAAGGAAAAAATGGTCAGGCATTGGCAATTCAGGAAGAAAGAAGCAAAAAATAGTATAAAGGCAAGAACTAGGACTATGGGCAATCACACAGCAAATCTAGGTCCAAGAAAGGCAGTCCAAGAAAGGTATTGAATGCTTCCATTGTGGTAAAATAGGGCATATCAAGAAGGACAATTATAGATGGAAGCAAGAAGAGAAGGACAAGAAGAAGGATGAAAAGGATATTGACAAGAAAGAGGGCAAAGACAAAGTGAAGATTGAGGAAATGAATGCAGTAACTACGCATGAAGATGATGATGCAGTGTTGTTTACTTGTAGTATTCCTGCAAATGTGTTGGCTGCATTAGATCAGCATTTGAACCAAGACTAGATGCTTGATTCTTGTACTTCTTTTCATCTAACTCCTCGTAGGGAGTAGTTTTGTTCATATGACAACAATAGGCGTGGGTCTATCCACCTTAGAAATGATTGTGTGTGACATACTTGGTACAAGAGATGTGCAATTATCATTTCAAAATGGCCCTATCTTCACTCTTAAGAATGTATGGCATGTGCCAAAGCTCACAAAGAGCTTAATTTCTCATGGTCAACTTGATTACTTGGGGTATTCCACTACCTTTGGTAGTTAATCATCGAAAGTCCACAAGGAGATAAATGTGGAACCTTGTATCCTCTTCATGTATCCATTATAAATGATCATGTAATTGCAGTAACCGAGCAGCCAAGTGTAACTTTGTGGCATTTTTTATTAGGTCATATATCTAAGAAAGGAATGGAAATGCTTTCTCGTTTGGGTTACTTGCTAGTTTTTTATTTTTTTTATTTTTTCTATATGTGAGCATTGCATACATAGTAAACATCTCATTTAGCCATAAGAATAACTTAAATGGGAAACAAGTGAGCCACTTGACTTAGTACACACTGATATATGTGGACCTATGTCTACAAGGTCTTTAGGGCGGGTGTCCTAGTTTATCACATTTATTGATGATAAGACTAGGAAAGTGTGGGCTTTTTCTAGCTAGGAAAGATGATGCATTGTCTTGCTTCCAAATTTTTTTGGCACTTGCAGAGAATCATTCTGAAAAGAGACTAAGTATCTTAGGACTGATAATGGTGGAGAGTATATCTCTCTTGAATTTAGAAACTTTTGTGAAGCACGTGGCATCAAGAGGGAGCTGACTGCACCTAGTAATCGTGCATAAAATGGTGTGGCAGAACACATGAATAGGAAAATTATTGTAAGGGTGTTAAGTATGCTTTTGAATGTTGGTCTTACTCAAGGTTTTGGGATTGAAGCTATGACAACGACTGTATGTTTGATAAACAGGTCACCAAATACTACACTAGATGGCGGTATCTCCTCAGAAGCCTTCATATGATCATTTAAAAGTGTTTGGCTGTGAAGCTTATGTGCATGTGCCAAAAGAGAAGTGCAATAAGTTGAAGTCAAAGTTAAGAAAATGCATCTTTATAGCTATGGATAGAGTGCAAAATGGGTTATTTCCTTTGGGATCCAGAAGCTGGGAAGATCATATATAGTGATGATGTGATCTTCAATGAGAGAAAGATACATAAACAACCCCTCAACGAAGTGGAAACAAGAAGGGTTACTTTCCAAGATGCATTGCCACCTGTTGTATTGCCACAAAGGGAAAATTTTAGTGCACCAAGTGTGCGAAGAGAGGGCTCAAGTGGTGCTTCTACCAGTGAGCAAGAAGTAGATATATCTATTGCGCAGGAAATTGAGAGCCTTATGGTGTCTCATGAGGAAAGAGTGGAGGCTGAAATTCCCACTCAAACTTAGCCCATTGTGTTACAGATTTCTACTCGTCAGAAATGGTTTCTATCGTGAAAAATAAAACTTGAGAGTTAGTTCCTTTACCAAAGGGCAATAATTCTTTGTCATGTAAATGGGTTTAGAAATTGAAGGTTTTAGTTGATAATGCTAAGCCAAAGTATAAGGCACGTTTGGTAGCCAAAGGCTTTAAGTAGGAAAAAGGTGCGGACTTTGATGAGATCTTTTCATATGTGGTGAAAATGACTACTCTTTGCATTGTGCTTACCTTAGTGGCTAAAGAAGGACCTTATCCAGTTGGATGTCAAGATGGTATTCTTACATTGTGACCTTCATGACAAGATCTACATGCAGTAGCCAGAGGGCTTTGTGGAAAATAGCAAAGAAAATATTGTCTGCAAGCTAAAAAAGAGTTTTTATGGCTTAAAACAAGCCCCATGAGGATGGTACAATAAGTTTGATGCCTTTATGCACTCTCATGGTTACAAGAGAAGTGAGACAGACCAGTGCTTGTACACTAGAAAGGCTAAGGATGGCAACTTGATAGTGTTGATTCTTTATGTGGATGATATGTTGATAGCTCTAAAAGATAGATATGAGATTGATGCCCTGAAGAAGAGGTTAATGGAAACATTTGAAATGAAGGATTTGGGATATGAATATCACATTCTTAGAATGCATATAATCAGGGATAGAACAAAGAGATTGCTCTATCAAGTTCGATGCCTTTATGCACTCTCATGGTTATAAGAGAAGTGAGATAGACCACTCCTTATACACTAGAAAGGCTAAGGAAGGCAACTTGATAGTGTTGATTCTTTATGTGGATGATGTGTTGATAGCTCGGAAAAATATGTATGATATTGATGCCCTAAAGAAGAGGTTAATGAAAACATTTGAAATGAAGGATTTGGGATATGAAAATCATATTCTTAGTATGCATATAATCAGGAATAAAACAAAGAGATTGCTCTATCTGTCCCAAAACGATTATGTCAATAAAGTGTTGCAGTGTTTCAATATGGAGGGGGAGGAAGAAAATTAGTATTCCATTACCTCCATATGTGAAACTAAGTGTTGATGATTGTCCCAAATCTGATGAGGAGAGGATTGAAATGGCCAATATTCCATATTCATCATGTGTGCGCAGTCTCATGTATGCTATGGTTGCCACTCACTTGGACATTACTTGTATAGTGGTAGTGAGCAGAGGTATATGTCAAATCTTGGCAAGAAGCATTGGGAAGTAGTGAAAAGTATCTTGAGGTACTTGAGTGGTACAAGGCATATGTACGTATGCTTTGGGAGGAGGAGTAGTGGTGTACTTGGGTACATAGATGCAAACTATGCAAGGAATGTTGATAATAGAAAGTCAACCACATGATATGCCTTTATGTTGTATGGTGGTGCAATATCATGGATGTCTCATTTGCAAAAATGTGTGGTATCATCTACCATTGAGGTAGAGTATGTAGCAGCCACAGAGGCATGAAAAGAAGCTATATGGCTTACTCATCTAGTGGGAGATTTGGGCCTTGGAGAAGACATGCCATTGTTGCACAATGATAGCCAGAGTGCCATTATGGTGGCAAAGAATCCTATGTTTCATATGACGACCAAGCACATAGAAGTGAAGTATCACTTCATTCGTCAAGTGGTTGAGGACAAGCGCATTGGGCTTGTCAAAGTTCATATTGAATCATGTAGACTTTCTCACTAAGAGTCTGCCCTCCAAAAAGTTTGCACATTGCGGAGTTGATGAGCATTGACTGAGGGTATCTTGCGTGTATTTACGTCACACACTCTTTTATTCTTTTGTCTCCCTTAAAGGCACATTGGCCTTTAAGTGGGAGGTTGTTGGGATAGGCCAATGTGGCCGGTCGCCCATCTTCTCACTAACCCTAACTATACATGTACACACTCATTCATTATTCTTTGAGTGATAAGGCAATAAGGTGTTGCTCACAAGAGAGCTATTGAGGCACCAAAAAAAGAAGCTCTCTCTCTCTCTCTCTCTCTCTCTCTCTCTCTCTCTCTCTCTCTCTCTCTCTCTCTCTCTCTCTCTCTCTCTCTCTCTCTCTCTCTCTCTCTCTCTCTCTCTCTCTCTCTCTCTCTCTCTCTCTCTCTCTCTCTCTCTCTCTCTCTCTCTCTCTCTCTCTCTCTCTCTCTCTCTATGCATTCTCCACACTCTGTGTAGCTCCATCATTATAAACACAACTATTCAGGTATTCCTGTTTCACTTAACGTGATTTGAAACGTGTGTTGAATTGGGCTTGTTGACATGAATCAAGTTTTTTTCCTACAGACGAAATGTGGTTTGCATCATTTGCATAAACATGCTTGAGCTTTGTGAATGCATTTGTTGACAGGCAGTAAATAAGCCTATTTTGCAAGTATTCCCCTTTTTTTAACACTATCTTCAATGCATGTTTTACTGGGCTTATTGGTACACTAGCTAATTCAATCATTCTCTTTTTGGCTGATTTAATTGTTGATTTCTTATGTGTTTAGGGTACGCAATTTGTCTTATTTATTGCTTAAAGAAAAGATGAAAGAAGAATCATCTACTAGTATCTTCAAATAATCAAAGGTATAGCTATCCATGTTTACTTTGATGTTTGGTTTAGTTTTTTTGTACTCATTGTTCGCTATAACAATAGTCGAGTGGGTGAAGGTATCAGAGATGTTGCTTGGCATTATAGGATGTTTTGGGAACATATGTGAGGATGGGTGGAGTGAATGTATGTGATGTTAAATGTGTTTAGATAGGGACGCCAGAGTATCCAATCCCTAAGTTGTAAAGTACGCCCGTTTTAGAGGCCGTGGCAGTTAAGTTGCCAAGAGGAGCCTATTGTTGTGACATGGTGACATAGTCACCAATGTGTTTGGGACAATCCAGAATGTTGAATTTGAGATTGGTAGTTAATAGGAAGTTATTAGGTCATGCTTATGCATATATGCATACCTATGGTTATTCATATACACACGCATGTATATAGGCTATGCATACACACACGTGCTTGTGCATAGCCTATGTATATATGTAGTCTATGCGTATACGTATATGTTGTCATAATTTTTTTGAAAAGAAGGAAAACCTCGTGTAAATGTTATACATGTCTCAGGCTTTTGTATAAAGTCTAGGATGTTATGTGTGTTGAGCAAGTTGCATGTGATGCATATTTGTACATGATGTTAGAGTGTGTGTCAGGATGCATTGCCACAAAGTATAAGGTTTCGGGAGATGATGATGAATTCAATTTTCAAAAGCAGTGGTATGGCAAAGACTTAAGGATGCACGTTGCATGAAGGCTAGGAAGAGTTGAGTAAAAATCATAAGATCATGTGTTATGAAGGTTGGTTGTAGTCTTGTGTGTGACGGTGATGATTCTAGCAAAGATGAGGGGCATTGTCAAGTAAAAAAGAGTCTTGGTTTTATTGTATGTGTGAAGGGGGGCTTACATTATAAAGGCTTAATCAAGTCTTTGAAAATAAGGCTTATATGAAGAAAGCTATCAACTTGTTCAAAGTGTGAGGCCGTCATGTTGACATGGCATGCCAAAGAGACATCAATTCATCAATCCTTGCCAAAAATGGGTGGGTTGAGGCATCAAGCACTTGTTAGATCCAGCAAGGGAGTCAATCAATGAATCATAGCTTATGTGGTGCACTCACATGGTAGACGCTTGTCATGGACAAGAATGGAAGAGATGACTTCATGATTGATGATGGTTGGCGTTTATAAGGCTAGGTGATACAAGATGATGGATGTGGGGAGGCTGATAGACTATCGCTAAGCACCACAAGGCTTCCTAGCTTCTTTCTCATTACTTCTAAATCCACGACTTCATAAACATTATTAATCCTTAACTTAATCTTAAGCCTCTCACTTATGGAACTCTTGAGGGCTATAACTTATTAATCCTTTCTAAAAACTTATTAAATTGTACACCTACGTATGACATTGTATCTAGTTTTGTCTTTGTCACATGTGGTTGTAGCTATCTTCATGCAGGGTTGCCCATGTATTGAGGTGATATCCATGCCATTTTCTGATGAGTGGACATTTGTCCTAGAGTTGCTAGTATGTGTGGAGCATGTGAGGGCTCCTGACAAGCTATTTGATGTTGTGTATGGTATAGAAGTTATTGCCGAAGAGGACTTGTCCTCTAAAGGATCCTGGTGTCCTGCTATCATGTTGTAAATGAGTTGCTTTATTCTACTTTGTTGTAAAGATATGCCAATGTAGGGCTTTTACCTTTTGTAAAAGAAGTTGTGCTTAGGATTTTGTGCTTATGGTTTTCCCTTGTATGGGTGCTATAGAGGAATAAGTTTATTGTCTCTACTGACTCCTAACAATGTATATGTGTGCACATAGGCTACACATACATATATGCATATGCATGTGCATACACATGGTGTCTATACATATATGCATACACACACGCATTCTCATAAACTACACATACCCATGCACATACACACATGTATATACATAGGCTACACAAACACCTATACATATACATATATGTGGCCTATACATATGCATGCGTGTATATGTATAGCCTATACATATACGTGTGTGTTTGTATAGCCTAGATGTATGCATGTGCGTAGCCTTTGTGTGTGCTTGTGTGTAGCCTGTGTGTGTGCGTCGTTGATACATATACATATGCATATGCACATACATATACACATATACACACACATGCTTATCAACTATGCATACATATGTGTATATGCACTTGCATATGCATAGGCTATGCATACATGTGTGTGTGTGTGTGTGTGTGTGTGTGTGTGTGTGTGTGTGTGTGTGTGTGTGTGTGTGTGTGTGTGTGTGTGTGTGTGTGTGTGTGTGTGTGTGTGTGTGTGTGTGTGTGTGTGTGTGTGTGTGTGTGTGTGTGTGTGTGTGTGTGTGTGTGTGTGTGTGTGTGTGTGTGTGTGTGCACGTGTATAGCATATACTTATGCATTTGTGTAGTTGATATGTATGTGTAACCTATGCATATGCATATGTGTGTGCATAGCATATGCATATGCTTGTGCATATACATATGCACATAGACTACTTATACGTATAGGTACACGTATATGTACATATAGGCTACATTGTTGCTTGCCTGATCGGACCAATTCACCAATTCCTAACCTTCAGTCTTGGCACTACTGGCTCTTCCGCTTATGCAACGTCACGTGCAACTTCTACCCCCCAATGTCATCACAAAGAAACACAGCAAAATGCCCTTGAGCTATGCCCCAAGCACTATAGTGATGCTCCCTTTAGTACCTGCAACTGCACACACCAAAATGATGTTCTCTATCTCTGTGTGTGTGTGTGTCTCTATCTCTGTCTCTGTCTCTCTCTCCCCCTAGGATGGTGCTTCTCACCTCCTCAAGGCTAAAGGTGCCCCATCTTCTTCAAGCTGTGTCCAACACCATCTCTATCTAGAGAACGCTCCCACAAGCTCTACCCGCTCCGTCCCAATGCTCTGCTTAAACTTCCGCACAATTTTGCCTTGAACTACCACTTGGCTAGCCTGCTGGGGCTCATGCCACTCTACTAGCTTTTGCTCCCCAAGTCGGCTTCACTAGCATATTGAGAGAGAGAGAGAGAGAGAGAGAGAGAGAGAGTGTGTGTGTGTGTGTGTGTGTGTGTGTGTGTGTGTGTGTGTGTGAGTGAGAGTGAGAGAGAGAGAGAGGGGGGCAAGCCAATCGCGTAGAGAGCGTGACGGCCCAAATCAACAGAGAGAGAGAGAGAGAGCGCTCATGTAGCTCCACGGTGGTGAGATTCCTAACATGTCCCCAAGCATTAGCTTCTCCATGTCGAGGCTCCTCGCCACCCAGGTTGCCCTCCATTGGGTTTGTCCTGCGTTTCGTCAGCCCTCCACACAGAGTACTCGTGATGATGCCCACTACTTAGACCTTACCATTTGCTTTGATGTTACCGCGGTCTTGCTTCACTTTTCCCTATCCCTCTAGCCCATTGGACCACCACGCTATAGCTCTCCTAGACCACCCACCACTCCTTTGCAAAGAGAGAGAGAGAGAGAGGGAGGGAGAGAGGGATAGAGGGAGAGTCAAACATGGCCATTGATGCCCGCCCCACCTGCTGGTCTTGGGTCATTAACATACAACAGGATGAGGAAAGACATCATCTCATCCCACGCTCATCAACCTCCTGAGGAAGGCAAAGCGCTTTGTAGAGAGGCTTTTTGTGAGCAGATCTACAGGACTCTGGTCAGTTGAGATCTTGACATGGTCAACAGACTTGTCCTCAACGACCCCACATATGAAGTGATACCTCACCTCAATGTGTTTTGTCTTCGCATGGAAGACTGGATTCTTGGCTAACTGAATAGCACTCATAGAATCCGAATGCAGTGTAGGGATAGCATCAATACCAAGGTCAGCAACCAAACGACCCAACCAAATGGCCTCCTTGCAAGCCTCAGTGGCTGCAACATACTCGGCCTCTGTAGTAGAAAGGGCTATGCATTTCTGCACCTTGGACATCCAAGAAACAGCACCTCCAGCATAGGTGAATACATAGCCAAAAGTGGACTTCCTACTATCTGCATGTCTTACATAATCATAGTCAGTGTACCCCACGACTTGCATAGCATATGCACATATTTGCAGTGCCCTTCAGGTACCTCATGATACCCTTCACGGGATCCCAATGCTTCTTACCAGGTATAGCTATATAGCGTGCCACAACACCAACTGCAAAGGCAATATCTGGACGAATGGCTATCATGGCATACATAAGACTGCCCACTATGGATGCATAGGGAATCTTGGCCATCTCGGCCCTCTGTTCATCTGTCTGCGACAATCGGCCTGTGATACCTTCACATAAGAAGACAATGGACAGCCAATAGGCTTTACATCCTGCATGCGGAAGTGCTTAAGGATTGTATGAATGTACTCCCTCTGTGAGACAAGTAGAGGAGTCCCTGATGCATGTTGCGTCTAATGCACATACCAAGTATGTGAGAGGCATGGCCCAAATCTTTCATCTCAAAGCTCTTTTTGAGCTGAGCCTTAAGAGCATCTAGCTCATCATGAGCTTTCCCTGCTAATAGCATGTCATCCACATAGAGTACCAAAATCAATAAAGATCCATCACGGGCTTTCTTCGTGTACAAGCATGGATCCATAGCACTACGGCTGTAGCCCTGTGACTGCATAAAAGCATCGAACTTATGGTACCATTCCTTAGGTGCCTACTTCAAGCCATAAAGACTTTTCTTCAATTTGCACACTAGGTGCTCCCTACCAAGTGCTTCAAAGCCCTTAGACTGCTCCATATAAATCTCATCATGCAAGTCCCCATGTAAGAAAGCAGTCTTGACATCCATCTAATATAGATCCAAGTCAAGCTGAGTAACCAAGGCCAGAACTAAGCGCAAGGTGGTCATCTTAACCACAAGAGAAAAGACCTTATCAAAGTCCACACCATACTCTTGCTTAAAACCCTTTGCTACCAATCTAGCCTTGTATGCTGTCTTGGGGTGTCCAGGGGTACTTTTCAGCTTGTACACCCACTTGCATGGCAGAGCCTTCTTGCCCTTAGGCAAGGAAACCAAATCCCAAGTCTCATTCTTATGCAAAGAGTCTATCTCAGACTGTATAGACATGTCCCAGGAGTGACTGTCACTCGTGCGTATAGCCTCATCATAAGTGAAAGGCTCTCCTGCATCTGTAACCAAGACATAATGCATCACGGGCTAAAATCTATCAAGTGGACGTCTGTGTCTCTAGCCGACCGTCTCACGGCAGGCTCTACTGCCTACCCAGTTGCCTGTCCAACACCCTGCCCTGCAATTGCAGGCTGTCCAACTGGCTGTGCGGGAGCTCTAGGCTCCTCTTGGAATATGACCCTGCGGATCTCAACAACTCTCTCAAGCTGCCTATGCATCTTGTCTTCATGGAAGACTACATCATGGTTGTGGATGAATTTATGCGCCTACGGATCCCAAAGACAATAACCCATCTCTCCTGCATCCCCATAACCAAGGAAAATGCATTTGACACTCTTAGGATCCAGCTTACTTCTCTTGTACCCTAGGCACATGGCAAAATGCCTCACATCCAAAGACACGGAGATGCGCATAAGAGGGAGGTTTTCCAGTCCATAACTCCTCTGCAACCTGGAAATCCAAACCACTAGAAGGTGATCTGTTTATGATATCCACAACTGTATTGACTGCCTTAGCCCAAAAGCTCTGTGGTAGACCTGCATGGCTAAGCATACTGCGTACACGCTCCTGGATGGTCCTATTCATCTGCTCAGCCAAACCATTCTGGGTGGGGTGTAGGGGGCGGTCAACTGACGCTTAATACCCCTCTCATCATATAACTGCTCAAAGGCACATGATACATATTCACCCCCATTATCTATCCTTAGGCATTTCAGCCTATACCCAGACTGGTTCTCAACCAATGTAAGCCATCTCTGAAATACAACCAAGACATCGGACTTAAGCTTAATAGGATAAGCCCATACCTTACGTGAAAAATCATATATGAAAGTAACAAAATACTTCGCACCACCCATAGACTCATAAGGCATGGGCCCACAGACATCCGAATGTACCAATGCCAAGGGCTCACTCATGTGTGGCCTAACAGACTTTTTATGCATATTCCTAGTCTGTCTGCCATAAAGACAATGCTCACATGAATCAAAACATGCATAGTCAAGGGGCGGTAAGTACTGCAAACTAGAAAGCATTTTCATTCCCTTCAAAGACATATGGCCTAAACGGGAATGCCAAAGAGATACATATGGGATGGAACCCACAGAAAAAACATGATCAAGGGAAAAAGCTGATACAATCAAGGGGTAGAGGCTGCCACCCTTAGCATCTCTCGCAATCTCAAGCCTGCCACGAGTGATCTTCCATATAGAGTCTCCAAAAGATACATGATATCCTGCATCATCAAGCTGTCCAGCTAACATAAGACTGCGTGCCAAGCAGGTATATGACGTACATCCTTCATAACAAAACTGCTGCCAGAAGGAAACTGCAACCTAATATCACCAATACCTACAATATCAAGAGACCTGTCATCACTCAAGCGCACAGAACCCGAAATAGTACGGTATGAATGGAACCACTCTCGGCAAGATGTCACATGAAAGGACGCACATGAGTCCAAGAGCCAACACTGTGCATACATAGAGTGTATCTCTGTCATTTGCGAAGCACTAGATGAAGTTGCTGCAAGGATATAATCATCATCAACATCGTCGGGTTGCATAACATTAATCTCTTCAATTTTAACATTGGACTTTGCAGGCACTATGCTACGATCAGAAGACTTATCCTGCACTTTCTCTTTCCCCTTCTCTTGGCGCTTCTCATTACGCAACTCATGAAACTATGGGCGAATATAACCCTTCTTGCCGCAATGATGACATGTCACATTAGCATTTCTCCCACGAGACTTGGTGCGCTACTTTCTACGCGACTTAGACCTGGACTTCTGCGAGTCTCGGCCACGGCCATTACCGTAGTCATTCTTCCCATATCTGCCTCTAATAGTCAAAGCATGTGACACACGAGAAGCATCCAAATTCTTACGATTGACCTCTTCCTGCAAAAGAGCACTCTCAACATCAAGAATTTCAAAGTAGCAGCAAAGGCACATAAGGCAGTGCGGAATACATCCCATGACTCACTAAGAGTACCAAGCAAGAAAAGAGGAGTGACATCCTCAACAAAAGTAATGCCCTGCGTAGTCAAGTTCTTGAGAATAGCATGGAACTGGCTCAAGTGAGCAGACAAAGTCACATTCTCTTGCATGGGCAGATCCATAAGCTGCTTCAACCAATACATCTGACTTGCCAGACATTTCTTATCATAAAGATTTTTTATTTTATCCCACAACTACCAAGCACTCTGTACTTTCTCAAATACATTGTAATGAACCTATTCTGTGAGAGATAAGACAATAGTGGACTTGCATAATTCATCGGCCTCAAGCCATTCCTCATTCATCATAGTTGCACATTGCTGCCTGCTCAACCTTAGTGGTTTGATCTGCGATTTATGCACCAATACCTGCCAAATCTGGCTCTTCCAATAAGCATAATTCGTGCCA